>NC_060209.1:170335000-170580000 GCF_021130785.1 Homalodisca vitripennis
ACTCCAGATATCTTCTCTTCCAGTCCGGTCATGAAAAACTCTGCATCCAGAAATCCTCACTCTCCCACCCACTATGTATGGCTCTTGGACCAGGAGAACATCAATCTTATCTAGTAAACATCTCCTAATGGCTTCATCCATAGCTACCTTACTCCTACCTAAATTCCACTGGGCAATCCTACAGTCCATAATCAATCTTATCATTATTCCTCTTAACGGCCTTCTCGTACACAGGACACCTCCTTGAGCCTGCATCATGATTTAGGTCCCCTCGACCTTCTCTTTTGCAGTTGGCACAACACACTGCTTCTTTCTTCTTCTTATTAGGGCAGTCTTTATAGTCGTGTTCCTCCGCACAGTATGAGCAACTAGGTTTCAGCGAAGTGCAATGCCTAGCAATGTGCCCAAATCTCTGACACTTGAAACACCTGGCTATGTCCACGTAGTCCTTCACCCTGCAGCACTGCCACTCCACAAAGATCTTGTCTTTCATCTTTAGCAAGTTCCTAACTCTCACGGAGCATTCCACTACAATATGATTTTTCTTCCCTCCAGATCTTGCATCCTTGTACTTGTGTCTCACCTCGAACTCCTGTCTGAACTGTTCCTGCTCGATTTCACTGCCACGCATATTCCTGCTGAACACTTCTTCTTTCACCTCCTCTTCGGTCATTTCAGCGTTCACATCATAAATCATTATGACGGGCTTCTTCTTTGTCGGTTTCTCAACCTTCAACCCTGCCTCCAAGAGCGATTTCTGCTTTATCAGGTTCTCCACTCCTTCTTCGTTCTCTGCCTCCACGATCACTCCGTTCCTGATGTTAATCAGTCTCCTAACCTTTAGGCCGATTTCTTGTGGCTTAACCAGTCTCATTAGAGAGCTTTTAACTTCTTCACTTTCCTTATTCTCACTCTTCACGATCACCAGTTTAGGTGCTGGCAAAACAGGACCTTTCGTTCCTGAGATTTTTGGCACTTCTTTCCTTCTCAGTGCTTGAGCAAAGGTTGCCCGGTTCTTTGGCTCACACGTTTCTTCTCTCACCTTTAGCTCCTCCCTGACCACTGTCCTTAAGAGCTCTGCCATGCTTTTTCCTTTTTCTTCTACTCTTGTTTCCAAAATTACTCTATCTTCTCTAGCCCTTACGATCTGCTCCTGGAGTTCACTCAAGTACCCCTGAAAACTATTGGCATAGGTTTTCTTCACCATCTTAACAATTTGCGGTTGTTTAAACCAGTTCTGCATTTTCAACAAGATCTTTTCCATATTTTCTACGGGGTCTCTTCCAAGTTCCGACTTCTCCTCGTCTTCATCCTCATCCTCGTCTTCCGTATCCTCGACTCTCCTGTTCTTCGACTGTCTATTATCTGCTTCATTAGGACTCCTCCTTGTCCTTTTCTCCATTCTTCTCTTCCCAGCATCTAGTTCTGAATCTGACTCCTGTTGGCTGCTGGTTGCCGAGATCCCTCCTCCCTTATCCAACTTGCTCAGTTTCCTCTCTCTTGCATGCTTCTCCAAGAACTCCCTCTCCACAGCTGCAATCCTCTGCGCCTCCTCCCTTCGACTGTTCTCCTCCTCCTCCTCCTTCTTCTTTTGTTGGTTTTTTTTATATTCTTCCATAATCGTTCCCACGAGTAGCTAGGGAATAACAGTCCGCTCCTCCAGAGCCCCGCTTAGAGAAGTAAGGCTACATTTTGTGAAGGGTCGCCTGGTCCCTCACAGTGTTCCACTAGCGACACTTGTCTTCCCAGTGCCATTCATCCCCTCGGCATGGTCCTTAGGATTAGGAATGTAGACGGATTTGAAAAGTGCTCTTTGTAATTTCTCCACTAATGATAGAGCGTACAAGGCACTGCCGGCAGGACGTTACGTTCTCATTTGAGGACGTAGTTCAACTGCTTACACGAGGACGAAAGTCCTGCTGGCAGAACCTGTTCTTTGTCCCATTAGAAAGAGGGAAATGTAACGAATTAGCGCATGCAAGTCTGAAGTTGGTAGGTCTGACCGTTCAGAAATGGCGGCGATTATAGGAAAGGGTGACCGTGTGTATGTTTTCGCTACTTATTTTGATACTCCAAATAGTGGAAATGCATGGAGTCGCTCGTTATTTGGTAGTAGTTATGATACCACTAAGTGTAATGGTACTGTAATTAAAGTGACGTGTAGTTGTGCAACAGTTCTGTGGGACATTGACAAAAACACAACTAGAAGTTTGCTAAAAGACTTGTTCTCGAGTGATGGTCGAGCTGTCATCGCTGCCGGTGTGACCGCCTGCTGCCAGCGCCGCTATAGGCCTACCCCGCCAGCTCATATCACCTGCAACGCTATCAGGTAAGAGAAAACTTTTCACTTTCTACCATTTATTAATAGTTGATAAATTAAAACTGGGTTTCTTACTATATTTTGGTCGTACTTGAATAGTAAAGGTATTCATTACCAGGATAGTTTCAAAGGGGACAAGTATAGATGACGGACTTTTGGCATACGTAAAACTCGTAATATTTGTCACATTAAAAGTTCGGATAAATGTTTGTTTATTATTAAAAAGGAATCATCTGAAACAATTTCTTTGTTTCAGATGATGCCCAGAAAAGTAAAAGGAGGAAGACTACCATTCAACTGACCAGTGCTGAAAACAGTTCGTCGTCATCATCATCCGATGAATCTAATGATAAAGATAAAGACCTTGATAGCGGATAAAACAATATTATTGATTTACCTGCAGATGCAGAGGAAATCTATAATAATTCAAACTTAGTTTTAGTTAATGACACTGAGTGGGATATTGGTAAACATGTAAATATTGATCAATTCAAGGACCATCAATACAAACCTCGTTTTCACTTGCTCAATACTAATCGAGAAATTCTATCCCTCAATGAAGCGGATTTTTGGCTAATTTTTTCCCCCATTGATGATATAAACCATATTTTAGTTTGTTCAAATGCTCATTTGAGGGATAGAAGAAAACCAATTTCGAGACATGAGTTTTTCAAGTCAATTGGTATTTTGTACGCCATGAGTATAAATATGTTAGGGGTCCGCTGCAACTACTGGTCTACGGAAACCGACGGCCTCTTTCCTGCACCTTTACAAAATTTACAGTAGTTTATTGTTCGCCCAACACCATATCTGAAGTATTACTGCCACTAATGCGCTCTGGTTACCAAAAGTACTGCCGGAAGGACGCGTCCTGCTGGAAGGACAGTTCAAACATTCGCCATAAGTGCCTTAAGTCCTGCTGGCAGGACGGAACGCTGCGTACAAAAGTACTTCCGGAAGGTCCTTCCAGCAGGACGTGGGACTGTACGCTCTATCTAAAGTACTGCTTATATCACAATAAGCCATACTAGCATAGTCGAAAAATGGAAAAATCAATGTTGATACCAACAATTTTCTAACTACAATAGATGGATTGAAACTCAACCGCTTAAACTGGTACAAACATTGAAACACTCTCTTATATATATAATTAATCTGATCTGACCATGACAAACTATTTGAAATCCTTAATCCAAGATCCAAAACATTTATCTCATATGGCAAAACAACACCATCTATGACCACATTGTTGATTATATTGTAATCCAAGGTATTTAAAAGTCTACTAGTTCCTAAAATAATCGGTTTGCACTTTGCAATATTTAAACTTAAACCATGAGCTTTACACCAAATAAGGAGTGTGTTCAAATCTGAGTTTAAACCTTGTATAGCATTATTTATGTTATTAACATCAGCATGAATGTACAACTGCAGATCATCTGCATATGCCATGGATTTACAAAACATCAAAGAATCACACATTCTGTTTATATACAGAGAAAACAACAAAGCTGATAAGGTTGAGCCTTGCGGTACACCGACTGTGTTACTCTTCCAGTCTGAGTATCGGCCACTTCCGGTTTTAATCTGTTGCAACCTACCATTTAAATATGAACTAAACCATGTTACTACATTGTCACTAAAACAATAGGAACGCAATATTGCTAACATTAACTGATGATGAACACAATCAAAAGCACGATAAAAATCTAGTAATATTAACACCGTTAATTGCCTATTGTCCATTGCTCGTCTTATATCATCTGTTACATTTACAAGGGCCGTTTGAGTACTAAAATTAGGTCTATAACCAGACTGATATTTGTACAATAAATTGTTATCACACACAAATTTACACATTTGTTGGTACACTATCTTATCAATTATTTTTCCAAATACACACAGGATATTTATAGCTCTATAGTTCTTACATTCTCTTGGATCTGGTATCTTAGGCAAAGGCAATACAAGAGAAAGTTTCCATTGCTGAGGGTATACACTATTCATTAAAGAAAAATTAAACACATGGCATATGACATCTTTAACTTCGTTAAAAATTAACTTTAAAAACTTCAAGTGTATCCCATCACTCCCAATGGCATTTGAAGATATTTGTGAAATAACCTTACACATAACATTTGTGTTAACCTGACTAAAACTAAAATAATCATCAATTCTCATATCAAATTCTCTTAAACCATTATAATAATCAATCATTTTAACATCAATATCATTATTATTTCCACAAAAAAACGAATTTAATTCATTAATATCAACAACAGGATCACTCAATTTTTTAGACTCTTTACCCGCACCCTGATCTCTAATTGTTTTCCACAGAACTCTACTCGAAACGTCTGTTTTGAAGAAGTCATCAAAGTGTTTATTTCGAGCGTCTCTGACTTGTCTCTTAATACTATTTCGTAACACTCTGTAATGCTCCCATATAACAGGATCTTTAGTACGTACATAGCGCTTGTACAGAGAGTTTCGTTGGTTCATTAATGTTTTTAAATTCCCATCAATCCATGGACATGGGTTTCTCTTCGTACAAATACGCCGTTCTGGAATGTACCTATTATACAAAGATAACAACCTTTCACATAAAATATTAACTTTATCTTCAATTGAATCGTTATTATAAAGGTCATCCCATTTTAATGCTAAACATTCATCTTTGAGCTTATCCTTATCAATATTTTTAAAATCTCTTAACATTAAACAGCTTTTCCATTTCCTAGCTTAAATTTTAAGTTGAATTCCACATATATTAAGTCATGATATGAAAGCCCTGACACAGATGATTGACCATAATCAATAACTTTAGACAAATCATTACACAGAATTAAATCTAGTAACGTGTCCGATGTTGGTAAATGATACGAGAGAGCGAGAGCGAGAGAGAGAGAGAGAGAGAGAGAGAGAGAGAGAGAGAGAGAGAGAGAGAGAGAGAGAGAGAGGGAGGGAGTGGGAGGGAGAGGGAGAGAGGGGGTGGGAGGGAGAGGGAGAGAGGGGGTGAGGGGGGGGGAGAGGGGGCGCGCGCGCGCAGTCAGTTGTTCAGCAGGTCACCAAAATCAGGTAGTTGGTAAATAGAATCCTCAGATTCAGATGATGCTTCTGCTTCTCTCAATTCTTCAGTCTGTGCATCTTCTGTTTTCGCGCAAGGTAGCAAAAGCTGCAAAGTGTCTTTTGAAAATGGCTTAGTTTTCTTTCAATATACTTATCTTGTGGAGCTTATTAAAGACAATTGACAATTGACAATTCGTTTATTTTACCTGCCCTGGCTTTAGACCATAGGTCCACTCTTCCGCCAGGACAGGCTCCAAAATAATACATTACAAAATAAAAAACAGAGTTGTGACGAATACAACATTTACAATAATATTTTTTAACTGTACTAAAATTTGTATACAAAATTTTACATAATAACAATTAATAGTAATAAAATCTGTTTCTGTACATGAAAAAAGAACAAAACAAAACAAATAAATAAATTAATTACCACAATTATCAAAGTATTGACATTATATAAGTTTGTATCAAGATCAACATAATAATAATAACAATAAAGTTTTTACAAAATGTAGAAATAAAATATTTTTCTGCATATGAATAATGTAAATCTATTAAATACAAAAATTTATAATAACATTTAACAGTATAATCACGACAAAAAATACACACTTTTGTCTCAATTAATTAAATTGTTTATAATAAGTAGGTATATTCTCTGTAAAAGGAATCCCTCTCTCAATTTTTCTTTAAACAATCTTTTACTTGTAGCATTTTTTTTTAACATCGTTCATCCAGTGTATTCATGTTTTCTTATAGACTGAACCATGGAAAGAATTGGAGTACGTAGTAGTCCTATGAATTGGAAACTGTAACGTGACATTTCCAATCTCTCTCGTTTGCCTTGCATGTACTTTGATTCCATTCTGGTATAATTTTTTCAAACAAATAAATCAGGTGTTTAATGTTCCTTAAGAATACTGTACATAAACTGTTAAAACCTTATATCAATTCAATCCTTTACTTTTATCTTTAACCACCCTAAATCGAATATAAAAATGTGGTGTGACGTGATCATCTAATCTCAAACCATAAATATACCGTACGCCAACGCATTTTTTTGTGCTCTCTGTAACTTAGTAATTAACGTATAATTTACATCACAAAAGAGCGGGGGGGCCAAAGAATAAATCAAAAAACAGGAAAAAATTAAGGACTTAACTAACAAACTTTTTAAAAACATAAAGCAGGTGGGTTAAAGCACAATTTCTTAAATTGGTACAAACTACTGTAAACTCTTTTATGGACATAATTTACTTGATCTGTCCCATGATAAAGAATTATTTATCCTTATTCCTAAATTAATTACAGATTTCTGTTTCGGAATTCCAGATCTTCTCACAATCTAATTTTAACTCGTGTAATATTTTCTATAAATTTAATTGGTGACAACAGTCTTTGAGTAACAAAGATGATTGGCTTACATTTTTGAAATATTCAAATTATAAGACCATGATCACTGCACCATTTAAATAAACACTTCCAGATCAACATTCATCATATTAACAGCATCATCAATTTTATCAATGTCCACAATTAATATACAACTGCATATCATCTCTCTGCATAAAGCAAACGATCTACAAAAAAACAATTGGTTCATTTATTCTGTTTTACATACAATGAGAACAATAGAGCACACAAAGTGGAAAACCTTGGGGTACACCAACTGAATTTAATTTCCAATCCTGAAAAGGTACCATTTACAGTCCTAATTCTTTGATACACTGTCACTAAAGTACGAATCAAACCAACCAATCTATGACTACTACACTCACGTCAAAATTGGTATGATATTAAATAATAGAAAGCAACAATTTTATGAACTGACACAGCTCAAAAGCACGACTGAATATCTAAAAGCATTAAAAACTTGTCAGTTATCTTCGATTCTAGTCCAAAAGCTAAAATCTTTCATGTCGTCAGTCATTTTAATTAAAGCGGTTTGAGTACTATACCTGAATACAGATTTTCTGTAAACCTGATTGATACTTATAAAGAATATTATTTTCCTATTTACAAAAATCACACAATTTGTCTTGTAAACTACTAACTTATCAGCGATCTTCAAGCCCAATACACATAAAAAATATTAATTGATCTGGTAAGGTGTGCCTACTACTCCAAGAGCGGATTGTCTACTTTAGGCGAGGCAATGGTAATAATCAAAGCATAAAAAAAGACTTATCTTTCTCCTTATCTTCTTTCTTTCTTTATTCTTCCACTGTTTCGTTCGTGAATATACTCTTACTCCCTTTTTAGCAAAGAAAAATTTAAAAAAAAAACATAAACATAAAACATACTTAATTTCATCATAACATTATTCTAAATGACTTAAGTTAAGTTTGAATTCCATCATCCGCCCCCTTCCTCTCCATTGATCAAGCCCCGATTTGCGTTATACGAGGATGTCTTGTAAATACTTTCAAAATACAATCTTACACTACAATCAACAGTGACTTCTTTACATTCCTACCGCATAAAACTAAAACTTATATTCCTAGCTTGAAACACATGTCCCTCTCTCTTGGTTATAAAAAACTCAACAAGGTGATTATTTATTATAATTGCTAATGACCCGGGGCTCGGGCCTGGGGGGAGCTGTATTCAGCGGTAACCACGATTCCAAATAACCCAAAATGTGCCAACACGGGCGTCACCACAAAAATAATCATTTAAAAAAATTTAAACTAAAACTATCTAAATTAACTACGACTGGGGTCTGATAAACTTTTACGCTCCTTTCATTCCTTTCCCCTTTTCTCCGTTTTTCCACCTCCACCCTCCTTTATCTCGAACTTCTAAATGAATACCTTCCACAGATCTTTACAATTCTTATTGGTTTGAAATAACGTTTGAAATACTGAGATTCCTTCCATCTCTTAAAAGCCTTTTATCCCTAATTTCGGAGAACTCTATAAGTCTCCCAAATTGTAACATTTTTAGTCCCTTTCTTAAAAACGTTTGTACAATACATCTCTTGATGTGACATTAAATCTTTTAATTCAATTAGTAATCCTAGGACAACAAGTCGTTCGTTGTGATATTTTTCCTCTCTGGGCACATGTTTGTTATAAAGCTCTTTTATATTACTACTTAATATTTCTACTTTATCATCAATAGAATCGCTTAAGTACAAATCATTCCAGTTCCAACGCCAAACATTCTCTTTTAAGACTATCTATCGATATATTCTTAAAATCTCTCACCATCACTAGACTCCAGCCTTATTTGACACAAGTTTCATCTTTAAATTAATTTCTAAATAGATCAAATCATGATATGAGATACCAGACACTGGTTTCTTGACCAAAAGTTTTAACACTACAAACATCATTACATATAAGTAAATCAAGCCAAGTGTCCTGATCTTGGTAGGTGAAAAGTAGGCTCCAAACGGCCAAAACAGATAAATTCAAATTGCTTATTAAATTAACAACTCAGTCCCTATCATAAAAATACCCTCTCGGCAGCTCAAATCTGTATTAAAATCT
Source organism: Homalodisca vitripennis (assembly GCF_021130785.1). NCBI lineage: Eukaryota > Metazoa > Arthropoda > Insecta > Hemiptera > Cicadellidae > Homalodisca > Homalodisca vitripennis. The sequence continues at coordinate 170,343,887 of NC_060209.1, forward strand.
CCTACGATGACTACATTATTATAAATTGGTAATAATTGCGCATAGGACATTAAAAAAATCAGAAATGAAAACCAATTTTCGGAGCCTATAAACTATACATAACAACAACTTCCACCCTTTGAGATATTTCTACAATTAAATATTCTGGCTTGACGTTGCTAAAACTTTGTAACCAAGTGACTTCTTTATATAAACACCAATACCTCCTCCCTCTTTATTTTCTCTATCGTGTCTTATTAAAATTGTAACCATCAATATTGTATGGTTGTGGACAAAACAACAGGTTGTCTTCAAAAATGTTTCAGTTATTGCAACGAACTATATCAAACAAATTATTGTGAAACAAAAATCGATATAAAAGACGTCTTTGTGTACTAACAAATTTTCAACATTAACATGACTATTTTTAACACATTTTCTCGAGCTATCAAATTTTTCTTTCAACTTTGCTACAAGAGAGATATTTCTATTAGAATCTGACATAGACAATCTATTTGAGCTACAAACAACAACACCGTACACTAACACAATGAGACAATATTTAAACGGATAACCAAATAAATCAGAACTTAAAACACATCCGTTTTCACCATTATCATAAATAACTACATTAATAACACATTTTTCCAAGGCTTTTTGCTGCTAGTCAAGCCAGCTTTTGTAAGTCCTCCATTGAATTTCAATTACAACAAATCGATCACCTTCATTTTTACGCATAAAGATACGTCCATTTTTTTAAACCCACAGGACGGTGTACAACTTGTCCCGCCTGACTTTACGGGCTTCATTGAGGAGTTTCCGCTTATCCTGAGTAAGGCCCGGCCTCCACTTGCGATTGTTGTCGCGCGATTGTTTGTCGCAGTCGCAAAACTTAATTGAGTGTGCATCCACTTGCGACAGAATCGTTGTAGATTTTGATCAATGAGGATGACATCGAAGCAAGTGTTGTGATCGCGCTTTTACTTCGTGCTAGACGTAAACGGCGAAAACATAATTACTGGGTTCACCCAATAACAAGTCAGCGATTACTAAAAGGGCAGATTTCACTAGTTATTTGAAGATTTGAGTGAAAATCCTATAAAATTCTTTCAGTATTACCGAATGACGAAAAAATAGTTTTGATGAACTTGTTGAGAATAATTGGTCCATCAAATTACATATAAAAACACAAAATGGAGATTGTCTATACCAGCCAGAAGAACGTCTATCAGTGACCTTTTGAGGTGAAGTAAATAAATTACAGAAAATCAAATTATCTTTATTTGTTTTATCTATTATAAAACTCTTTATTAAATCAAAACATTTTAAAAAACATCAAGTTACAAAATTAATTAAAAATCAAATGTTATAGGAATAACTAAGGGGGTTAGTAGTTTACCCATTAAAAGAGTTACGATAAATCAAAAAGATCACTTCCACTTGCAGAGGGTGATGACAAAACACTTCCTGCAAAATCGTTGTAAAAATTCTGCATTGGCCATATTTTGTGGATACACAGGTTGGTTAGAATTCGCACATGTCCGTAAGCAGAATGGCTATGCGTGTGGCTGTTGTGTAAATGTTGGGAAGAGCTGATGTAACTCAGGGCGTGGATTAATGTTTCGAGAGCTTGCCTCATGACGTTTAAAATTTCTATCTTAGCATAATGCTTTGCTCTTTCATTTAATTTTCCTAACATTTGGAACCAACATTAAAGCGAATGTGTTTTTATCTTCATTACCCTCGTCACTTTGTCTTGCTTTCAAAATGTTCAATAAAGATGTCTCATATGAGTTTGCATTTTGTTTCTTACTATTTTTACGCCTTTCACGCTCGTCTGTGCATTAATGCCAAGTGAGCATCTTGCAGTAGAATTACCTTCTTGAATGTCATCAAGATGTATCATGTGGTTGCTCTGGTTCATATCCATCCGTTTCATTGAGGGAGATATTACTAATAGTTTCTCTTTCCTTTTACAAAGGGACACCAAAAACAGCAACGCAATCAAAATGGATATACTTTCTTCTTTTTGTTTGCTCCTTGGCCTGATGTGGTTTTTCGTTTGTGCTGCAATTTCCCTCAAAAAGCAGTCCTTTAAATTCTTCCACTTTTTTGAAGACGTCTGTACCTGAATACAAATTTTAGTATTTAACCCCCCTAGAATAATTAAAAATTATATTTTAATTGATTTCAAATGTAAAAACCTATGCCATAACTTCATCATAACACTTTTGATATAGTACCCCCTCCTTATTTTCAGAATTTATTATTTTCAGGTACCTTGCCACTGGGAACAGCTTCATTTCGTTACAACACTTTGAATATTTAAATTGGGTGCCAGCACAATTGGTCACATCATTAAAGATACCTTGCTCAACAATTGTGGACATGTTTACAACCAATACACATGCCTACCAAATCGCAGAGGAAGATTGGAAGGAGATAGCAAAACAATTTTTACTTGCGAACGAACTTCCCAAATTGCATTGGTGCCATTGACGGCAAACAAATAAGAATTCAGAAGCCAAATCACTCTGGATCTCTTTTTTACAATTATAAAAATTACTTTTCGATTGTGTTACTTGCTGTAGTAGACGCAGACTATTGTTTTTACAGCAATCGATGTAGGATCTTACGGTAGTAACAGTGATTCAAATATTCTGAAAAACTCCGCACTAGGTGCAAAGTTGATTTGATGGCAAACTGAACATGCCCTCAAGCTCAAACTCTTCCTAATGACGAACATAAATGGAACAACCTATGCCATTTGTTATAGTTGGAGATGAAGCATTTGCTACATCAAGAAATATAGTGGAGGCCTTATCCCAGGAAGAATTTATCCAGTGGAAACAAAGAGTATACAACTACAGAAATGTGCCGTGGCTCGAAGAATGGTGGACATGCACGTTTGGTATTTTAGCCAACAAATGGCGAATTTTCCATCGGCCATTGAATGTCCAAACGAACTTAGCGGATGACATTATTAAATCATCCTGCGTTCTCAACAACATTGTAAGAAGAAAAGATGGTATTCGAGTTGAAGATGAATGCTATGAGTGTCCGCTGGTATGTATACAAACAAGTCGGTGTACCGGGGTACCTCTTCAGGTATCGAAGCAAGAGACTACTTGGCAGATTACTATCATATTTCATCACTCAAGGCTCATTACCTTGGCAATATCGACCATGTTTAAATCAATAAGAAGAAGTTGGCATAATAATAGCATGGAAGTGATTTTACAGAAGAAAACCTCTGTTTAAAAAATTGTTTAATAAACAATGTTAAGAGTAACTAAAGTTTTATAAATTTCATTATTAATCATTTATACAACCATAATCTTCTTGTTAGCCAAAAAACTACATTTTGGTTTAAATAAATTGCTAATAAAACTATGAACGATGTTTTATTTACAGAAACCTATTTAGGTAGCAACCCTATTAAAATGAAATATTGAAAAAATGTTTCTTTGAAATAATAATAAAAAAAATAAACATAAACTGTTGGGAATAAATATAAAAAAGCATACAATAGTTTTATAGACGATAATATAATAGATTTATAAGATAATAACAATATCAAAGACGAAAATAAATTGATAATCGGGAACATATAGAACTGCAATGAATCCGATAAGATATAAATATAAGTTAGTGTAGGCTACATTTTTTAGATATCCTGTAGGTGGTTATTTTTAGCCAATTAATGCTATCATATTTAAATCACTCACCTTTATTGTTTCTTTTCTTTTGATGTAAGGTCATTCCAGTTTTCTATCCCTTTACCACACACTTTCAGTCCACAGTTTTTCTTTTATATTCGGTCACTGTACTCTTAATTTGTTTTATTTATAAAGAGACCGGTCTCTTTTCTACTTCACTATTTAGCAATCAGTATCAAGACTGATAATAGCTAATTTTACTATGTAGAGGTTTTCACTGTCAGACATAATCTTATTTAGTTAACAAACAGCCACCGCTCGAACAGTACTCAGTCCAAAAATGCGACTAAATAATCGCCAGTGGATGCATGTCGATGCCTGTCCGTGTGACTCATTTTATTTCCGCGACAGTCCGCGTCGCGGTCAAAATAGGTTCCAGTTGCGTTTTTTAAATCGCAGTCGCATTTCTGTCGCATGTGGATGCGCCTGCATTTAAAACAATAGGTTCTATTTTTGCGACTAAACAATCGCGCGACAACAAATCGCAAGTGGAGGCCGGGCCTAAGTCTGTCATTGATATATATCGGTACCCCGCGTCCCCCTCCATGAACCAAGGTCTCTGGAATTCACGTTCTTTTCTGTTTACGTTTTTGGAAATAAACCGCTCCTTATCAAGTTTGCGCAGGAAACGCACAACAATACCGCCCGGTCTAGCGGAGTCCACCACAGCAGAACATATATCTGTAGCAAATTATCTATCATTTCCTCTTGAAAATCAAAGCCAATTTTTGCAGACAGCTGCTTAATAATGTCCATAAACATTTTCTCCTTTCTTCAATGGGACGCCGATGATTTCTACCACCTTGTCCCTCATTGCTTGTTCCAATTGATTTACTCTTTTTAGTCAAAATTTCGTTATTTCTTTTTAAATTACACTGTTTTCCTGACTTATGATCTCAAAATCTTTGACTAACTGGGTCACATTGTTTTTCTAATAGATTTGATACTCTCTCCATTCTCCTGAACCCATGTAGAAGTAGATTTCAAGAGAATTGCAAACTCTTTATTTTTTTTGATTAACCTCAAGACGAAACTCTTTCATTTCCTTGAGAATTACATCAGAAAGTGTAATATTCTCTTGTCTACAACTTGCCAATGTGGGTTTCAACATTTGTCAATAGTCCTGTATGGGGATAGGCAACGGGGACTAATCTTATCTGCGGCAGATAAGGCCGCGTCTTCTGCTTTTCTTATCTACCGCTACGTCTTGAACAATGCAGACAGGACACAACAAGTTTTTTATATCTTTAAAAAATCCTGTCCTCGTCATTTTAATACATTTAAAATGAAAACTTTCGCAACAATAACTGCATTGTGCTCTATGCGTATTATTAAAAGAAAAAGCCCTTTTTACATGTTATGGCATAAATGTCTTTTTAGTTACACCCGATACAAGAGTAGTACTGGAATCTGAATCGGCCTCGGAACCACCCTGTTTTAAAAACAAAGGCTTTCTCACTTACTGGCGTTAACTGGTGTGGCATCTCCTCTTGTACTTTTCATTCTTATCGACAAATACTACACTTCCAGTTAACTTGAAGTAGCGTATGAAGTAATCATAATCATCTCGGTAAGGTTTTCCTGCACATCCCAAATGAAAAAAAATCCTCTACACTCAATACAATTTAATTTCTTCTCCTGTAGATCAATAACTGAGTCACACTTTTAAACACTGCACTTTTTACTATTACCATTAATACTTAACAACAATAACAATTACAATTAATTATAAATCTCCAATACGAGTAGTAGAGCAGGAGCGCACGGTCCCACGATCCTTACTCCACAGCGGCCGCGCCACAACTGGAGTTACTGCTGAGTCTGTTATATATATATATATATATATATATATCTCGGTTACACACTTCTCTGTGGAATTTTCTTGCATACTTTTGCCTGTATAGTCTAAAACGTTTGTTTCTAGCTTGAGCTGCTTCTTCCGACAGCTGTCCAATAGGCAATAATGCATGACTAATAATAGTTGACCCATGAATCAGTATTTTATGTACCGTGAGTGTCATCGGGTACCATCCATACAAATCCACATACAAATTTGCTGTTTCATAAGCATATTTCTTAAACAAGGTACAATTTACTTCACGTCCACTGGAAATTGTTTCTAAAATTATATTAAACCTTTTTATTAGTCCCAAATCAATACCTGTAATTTGTGAGCTGGTTTCAGGGTTTGCGATAAAACGCCTTGATGTATTTCCACCATTTGAGTTACCAAAGCCTTGTTTGGGTATTTCAACCAGTAGACCTAGTTCAGATTTAAATGCATCTTGGATATTTTTTCTTGTTTCGGAAATTACTTTCTTTTCTTTTTCACATCTTGCTTGCCACTTTTTAGTTGGTAGTTTATATTATAGATGAAGGAGAGACTCAAAACATATAATTCTAGTATGCAGAATTGATAGGCTAAATTTTAAAGAATTCGTGTTCTCTGTAAATTTTTGATCCAACCTGTTGAAGTCTTTTGAGTTGATTTTACAAATGAAACACCTCATGGTTGAGCTTGTATCTGTTAGTGCGTTACACACTTTTCCGTCAACCATAGTGGGAACCAATGTGTGCTTGACCCCCTAGAAGTGGCACGCGAACTTACTGTAGTGGCACAGTGTTTTAGGGTAACCGATAATATATTTTTCTAAAGCTAATATTTACTGGAAACAATATTCCAAATGTAACATATTATATATAATTTGTTTCACAAAAGAACAGAAACATATTTTGTTGGTTTATTTTTAATAATTTTTTTTTATTTTTCAAAAAATACGTGTTATTTTTTTTATTTTTTGTTAACTCCGAATTCCGTTTTATACCTAACTTGTAGTATACAAAAGAAAAAATCCAAAATATACATTTGATCGAAATTTTATGCTGTTTTCAGATATATACAGAGGGGTGACAAATTATTAGACTCAACATGGTTTTTCAATACATTTTACTCATTTTTAACTTTTACACACATATAATACTTAGTATGTAATCCCTTATTTTTTATAAGCAATGCCAATCTCTTAGACATACTTTCCACCAGTTTTTTGCAAGAATCCTTTATTTCTTGGTCATGGTGCAAAATGTTTATTAAAGTCTATCAAACCAGTTTTTGTGGTAATTTTCTCTTTTCTCATCCTGTCTTTTACTATACCCCAATGATTCTCAATCGGATTCATATCCGGGCTATTTCCTGGCTAAGGCAGACCACTGATTTCTTTTGAATTTAAAAAGCTTTTAATTGTTTTTGCTTGGTGACATGGCGCTCCGTCGTGCTTAAACACAAATTCCATCATCTGGAAACTAGTTTTTGGCCTGAGGAACCATTCTTCGCTGTTTTATAGTGTAAATAACGTAATGTTTAACTTGTCACCTTCTTCCAATCATCCTGAGTCCAGTGTTTTAGTCCTTTTGCCCACTTCAAGAGCTTTTTAGCCATGGCTGGTGATATCTTCTGCTTCTTTCGAGGTCGTCTTACATTTAAGCCTTCATCTTTAAGGGTTCGTACAACAGTTCTGGGTGAAACATTGACCCCATATGCTTTCATTTCCTCTGCCAACTGCTGTTTAGTACTTCTTCTGTTGTTGAGAACCATGTTCTTTAGTTTTTTTTTCAATCTTTCATTCAATTTAGGTTTGCGGCCACATTTTCCAACCCAACTAGATTCATAAATTGTATTGTACAGGCCCGCTTAATCCTGCTTACAGACTTTTGTGATATACTGAGTCTTCTTGCTATTTCCCTTTGCGAATAATGATTTTCTTTCAAAAGAACCTTGGTCATATATATTTTACGAGGTGATAAATCTGCAGTTTTGCCCATTACCAATATATTTTCTGGCAAATGTTTTACAGGGTAAAAAGACACAAAACAGTTGATTTATGTCAAGAAAACTAAAATACTGTTGTTAAAATATCTTATACGACAACCACTAACACATCAAAGCATATTACAACACAAATAGTACTTTTGAGTTTATGAAAACACACATGGTAAGAAAACAGCTGATTAGGTTTTTTTTGCTCTTTTGATATATTAGTATAATGTGTGTACTTTATTGCACAGACTTTGAGAAAATTTTTGAGAAGTGTATACTATATAACACTAAACATTATTTACCCATGTCCATCAAGTAAAAGTACTGTTGAAATGGTGTAACAACAAAATTTGATAAAAAATGTGATTGAGTCTAATAATTTGAGTCCGGAAAGTGGAGATAATTAATAAAATGTTACGTTTTCAAGGCCATAAAACTACAGCTAATAATTTCTAATTAACAGAAATTAACTTAAAAAACAAATTTAAAATGTACAATATACACAAGTCTAGTTTGGACGTTTCATTCTGAGTCGCTGTTGGTTGCCTTCCTCTTCCTGTAGAAGTGTTGCAAAAACTGGTAACAATTTTGATGAACCCCGCAGTTGCAGCCTGGACATGAATAGCTGGTCCTTTCTTTATTTTGTCTTTTTCATAACACACAGCACACAACCGATTGTTTCTGTTGGGCAATAATGTGAGTTCGTGCACTGGATCGAGAACATCACCACCTGCTCCTGGGATTGGCAACTGCCCTTGAGTTTCATTAGGAGTTGCACTTAATTCATCTACTATGCCAACCATAAAATCCCTTCGAGAAATGGGGTTATCAGTGTTACTTTTGTAAAGTATATATACGTTATGCAACGACATATCAAGAAAGTTTGTTTGGTGCCTGTGAGATAAGTGTTCCGTTCAAAGAGTTTTTCGGCCAGGGGAATTTTAGTATACCAGTTATCCGTAAATAAGTGGTATCCTTTGTCCAGAAGATCAGATTGTTCTAAAAGGTAGATAACTACTCTCTGTGCCAGAGGGTCAGTGCCGTCGGATAAAAATTCATGTCCACAATACAATTCAGCATGAATCATATAGCTGGTGTTCCTATCACATACTTCGAATTTTTTGAACCCAAATCTGCAGTTCCTTTTGTTTGGCATATATTGCAAATAAACAATTCTGTTTTTCATGCCTATTAGGCTTTCGTCAATGCAAATGTTTTGGGAAGGTATGAAGTACTGCTTGAAATTACGATTCAGTTCGTCAATGTAAGGCCTGACTTTGTGCCATGGGCCATGACTGGGTTGAGACCCTTTTGAGGGTTTTAAGTAGAGTTGAGGTGAAGCATTGCATTTATGATTTGGAACCGTCTGGGAGACATTACTTTTGGAAAAATGGTAAATGTTGGCTTGGATTCGCATCCCAGTAATGAACAATATTGTTACGGAATGATAATCCCATGTTGATCATTACAGAAATATACTTTTTGATTTCGCTAACGGTTACAGCTACCCATTTAATTAATCTACTATGCGTTTTCAATTTGCCTTCATTTCTAGCCTTCTCAATAGCATTTTGTGCATAGACATTTGTTTCCCGGGATATCAGTCCCCAGATAGTTTGTGTGAAAAAGAGGCACAGATTCATTATTGGTAGTGAGTTTCTTGGAGGACAATTTCTAGGTCCAGTATTTGTTTCCCTAACCAAAAAGGGTGTTTCTTTTACAGGTTCAGGGAGGAAGACGGATAACCATACATAGGTAATGGGATCAGTATCTTGTGGATCAGGTCTAGAACTAGGCCCAGGAATGTCAAATAAGTTGGGAGATTCAGCCCTAGGACTAGTGTTGAGGTTAGGCCTACATGGAGCTTGAAGGATATTTTCCACATTTTGTTCAACGTTAAACTCATTAATTTCATCACTATTTGGTACATATTCATCATCACTGTCAGATAAAAAATCAATTGAACTATCACTAAAATTAGCCTCTGTACCTGCAGTAATCTCAACATCAGATTCCTGTCCTTCTTCATCACTTGACATTGGCTCACCCACTAACTCCCTCAAATCACTTGAACGATCTTTATAGTTTTCTGAAGTCATATTTTACACTATATTTTACACTACCGAAGAACCGAAGTAAACCACCGTGAAGTAATACGTAAACAGATGTAAACAATAACAAAGCAGAAGTACTACGACGTGACTATAACAAAGCGTGACGTCACAATGGCCGCCGGACCCCAGCTGTTTGCATTCATCTGCCAGTGTTTCACAATCTATAGAGAAAACTAAAAGTACAATGCAACTTAAATAATTATATATTTGAGAAGTTTTTTTCTTTCTTTTTGCAACCATATAAATATAATTGCGATCGGATGATATTTACGACTTCAAAAATTATGTAATAGGAAAGTATGTTAATGCGCCGCATATGCGGTGCGTGTCACTTCTAGGGTTAACTAAATAATGGTCTGTTTGTATTTCAGTGTGTTTAAGCTCCTTGATTTTGTTTTCAATATAATACATTTCTTCATTTGTAACTTTCTTGGATAAATCTTATTCGTATATGTCGGCAGAATCTTGTGGACGAAGGAATAGGATTCTGCCAAACGACTTTCTTAGTATTTTCAATTGTACAACACAGCTGTAAAGGCACGAGTGAGTTTTGAAATATGTTAGAATCATCAGCATTACAATGTTTAACTTTTGTTTAAAACTAGATTGTTGAGAACCAGCACAGCCCTATTTATACGTTAGTTCCATACTAGTTCGTTCTTCCGATGATAGGCACTCAAGATTCCAATAAAAGAGCTTTCAATATCATTATCAATCATGGATGCATGAGGAATTTTCTTTAAAAGTTCATCAACACTATTTGGATAGATTCCATATGACTTGAAACCAGACATTAGATTAGTTTTAGAATGGTTAGGATATGCCCGGGAGTTGCGATTTGATTCGTTCCTTCCATCCGGGTTATTCTGACGACATCAGTTACGAAACTAGGTTTGAGTTCTTCTTTTACCTCATCTAGATTGCATTCAAGCAGCTCCCTACTGAAAACGATACCCTTTGAAGAGTTCAGGGTACCATGGGGTTGAACTACTACTTGAATAAACTCAATAAACTCCAAAAGCTTTTTTAAAAGGAGGGGGAAATCCTGCTTTTGGAGAGTTGAACATGTGAATCCACCGTCAGTATTTTTCTCCAACCCCTTTTAAGAGAGGCAAAAAATGCCACGTCAAGTGGCTGGGTCAAGTGTGTACTATTTGCAGAAAGGCAAACAAAGCTTATATCATGGGCTTGACATAAATGTATCACATTCACTGAAATGTGAGAAGACAAGTTGGCACCTATGACCACCTTCTTGCCTGGCAACCTTTTGAGGTGAGGTAAAAGTAAACTCTCAAACCATTCATTAAATGATACTGCCTCAAACCAGCCTGATTGAGAACAGGTATATCTAGCTCCTAAAGGTCCGTTCTGTGTCCAAGTATCCCACATATTCATTGATTTGTATACTACAAAGGGAGGGAGAATTTCCCCTGCAGCGTTGCCACAAAACATAGCAGATATGCTGGTTTTAGTTGTGTTCATTATTCACTCGGGATACTTTGAACCGCGCTTGATTATTACTATCTTTCTATCTAGATCGTCTGTTAGGTACATAGTGAAGTTGTGAATATTTAACTTTGTCTTGTAGTATAAGGCACTGGCATTTACACTTGGGCAGAGCTTAAATGCCTGAACATCTGAGCAGAAAACATAGCATTGGTTCAATTTAGCTTTCTCCTTATCTGCATCCTTTTCTTCTTTAGCTTCAATTTTTCATTTTACATGCTCGTTGTAGTCCTCATCAGTAACGTTGCCAACCTCATGACCCACACACACATCACACCTGTCCTTTTTAGGCTGATAAATGGCCAAATTCATTTGTTTGAAAAGGTTTTCAATGAGAGTTCTGCTAATAACTGTAGATCCTTCTTCAAGACAACGGTCTTTGTATACTCTGTAGAGATGGGATAATGTAGTAAATATAGGTTCAAGATAGAGGCGCGTCGTAGACGTTCGACAGTAGTGGGCTGGCAACTTAGCCAGGCTCTGAAGGAAAGATTTTGCGAATTATTTTGCCTGAGCTTTTTTAGGCTTTTGGGCAGAAGATGGACGTGTAATTGAAGCTTGAAGGGCCATGCCAGCAGACGTGTAGTTTTCTAGACTCTCATTACCACTGAATTTGTCTCCAGATACCCAGTAACGAACCGTCCATTTTTGAATATCTAATGTTTGTAAGAACATCTTTTGACAGAGCGTCCTGGGTATGACGTTAAACTGCCTTTCCCATCCTTTCCCGTATCCTTAATCATATCCATCCCTACTCACTCCTTTCCGACTGTTCCGCTTCGTCACCCGCTGGGAGTGCCCCAGCCCTAATCAAGGAGTGCCTTCTTGTTAGTGTGCTGGGGCTGATGTGCGCTTGCGCTGCCGACGCGTCAGTGACGATACGGATCTGAGACCAGCCACGTCAGTCCTTGGTCAGGAAGTGTGCAGTGAGCAGAGATGTCGGAGTCTCTGCTGCTACGTGCGAGCCCGAGTCGTGCGCGAATTCCCGTCTCGGTTAAACGAGCTAACACCAGGCCCCGGGGAACTGGGGTAGGATCTGTTTGTTCAAGAACCCGAGGGCACGCCCGTTCCTGGTGTTTCGGCCCGCACCTCTTCACACAAAGCGCTGGTTAACTTTCTATGGATACCTCCTCAACTCCAAGGCACAGTGTAGTAAACAGAGATTGCGAAAGTAATCTGAAAAGACCATTATCAGACTCCATGCAAGAAGAGGACAGCAAACAAAGAAGAATAGATCAAAATGACGAGGCCTATGCAATAAACACTCCACTGTTCCTAGTCTTCAAGTCGAGAGATGAAAGAAACCCTCTATCCAAAGCTAGCCCCTTCCTTATTAACAAGGCAATTGTAGGAGCAGGAGGCCAGCCAAACTCCATTAAGAAACTTCGAGATGGAACTGTTCTGGTGGAAGCGGTTGATGGTAAACAATCGAAACAACTACTGAAGATGACCTCATTCTTTGATCAATTTCAAGTAGTAGTTCAACCCCATGGTACCCTGAACTCTTCAAAGGGTATCGTTTTCAGTAGGGAGCTGCTTGAATGGAATCTAGATGAGGTAAAAGAAGAACTCAAACCTAGTTTCGTAACTGATGTCGTCAGAATAACCCGGATGGAAGGAACGAATCAAATCGCAACTCCCGGGCATATCCTAACCTTCAACTTACCCCACCCTCCGGAGACGATTAAGGCAGGATATCTTGTTCTTTCTGTACGTCCGTACTTTCGAAACCCACAGCGATGTTTTCGATGTCAGAAGTTCGGACATTCTAGCAAAGTATGCCAAAACAAAGAACTGTGCGTACAATGCGGTAAGGAAGACCACAACGAAAAGACATGCAACATAGAACCCTTCTGCGTTAACTGCAAAGGAAAACACTCCGCAGCCTCAAGAAATTGTAAGATATACCTAGAAGAAAAGGAGGTAATAAAGATTGCCACAGTTAACAAGCTGTCATTCGTGGATGCTCGCAAAGAGTATAGAAGACGAACAGCTCAACTGCCGAAGAAAGATGTGTCTTACGCAAAAGCTGCTGCCTCAACAACCCGAGATACTCCTTCCTGTTCTCATTGTTCTTCCTTGGAGGTTGAAGCCCTGACACAACAAATGGCAAATGTCATTAGTTTACTCTCGGCTAACTTCAATCCAATCCCCCAAGTACAACAGAAGCTACTTCCAGCGAAGACATCTGACGATCCTCGTCTACAGAGCACTAGAGCAAAATTCCTAAAAACACCAAACGAAAAAAACTAATGTATCCGAGAAACTAAAGCCTCAACAGCAAACACCAGCTGAAAGAAAAGCGCTCAACGACAAACTAAAACAAATATTAAAAGTAAGATTGACAACCGCTCCCAAGGATCACCAAACACTTCCACACATTCCCGTTTTTCATCCCAATCAAGTGTCATGGAGGAGGACGAGATTGTGGATGAACAAACCTTAGAAACAGAATTCAAGACAGTCACAGGTAAATTTAAAAATCCACAATTCTCAAAAACCAGAAATAAAATAACTTTTTTTAAATAACAAATAAATGTTTTCAATACTCCAATGGAACATAAACGGATTAAAATCACGCGTTGAAGAATTAAAACATCTTCTTCAGGAGTCAAAGCCAAGTGTAGTCTGAATCCAGGAAACTAAATTTCACTGGGCAAATCATTTTTCCTTGAAGGGTTTCGATATTTATCGTTACGATAACCTCCACAACCTTAATGCATGTGGGGGTACAGCTATTTTCGTGGATGCAACAGTTGGCGCAAAAGAAGTGAACTTAAACACTTCCCTGCAAGCTTCATGTATCTCCATTTCGGTTCCTTTTAAAATAAATATATGTTCTGTATATTTTCCACCTCCACCATTCGTTCTCGACAGACAAGAGCTGTCAGACCTGATTAATTAGTTGCCCCGTCCATTTCTCATGATTGGTGATTTCAACGCTCATCACCATTTTTGGGGATCTAATACCTGTTCCTCAAGAGGCAACTTGGTTGTCAGAATCTGCGACGAAGCCAACTTGGTTGTATTAAATAACGGCTCCCCTACATATTTATGCCCTCGAACTGGATCTTGGTCTGTTATCGATTTATCGATTTGCAGCCCGGGTCTTGCACATAGAATAGACTGGCAGCTAATCACGGATTTACATGGAAGCGACCATGTTCCAATCCTGATTAGCTTTCCGGATATGGTGATACAAAGAAACAGGAGACCGAAATGGATTATTAAAAAAGCCGATTGGAATAAATTTAACGAAACCATAATAACCCCAGAAATAAATATTCCATTGGATATTGAAACCGCAGTCACTAACATAAATAATTCTATATTGCATGCAGCTCAGGACAGTATACCTATATCTTCTAGTACACCGAAGCGGAACTTTGTTCCTTGGTGGACAGAAGAATGTAGTAAAGCTCTTCGAGACAGAAGAAAAGCTCTAAGAAAATTTAAAATCAGGCCTACTCAAGAAAACCTAGAGTTATACCGACAAAAGAGAGCTAAAGCCTGCCAGATTTCGCAGAGACAGTCGTGGCAAGCGTTCATCAATTCCATAACAAGGACTACGGCTTCTTCAGAAGTATGGAGGAAGCTTCGCTCGGTTTGTGGAAAACCCCCCTCCCAACCTATCCTAGAACTTAAGGTTGGGAATAATATCATTTCCAATCCTCAAGAGGTCGCAAACCAGTTGTCTCGTACCATATCTGAAGTATCAAAGACTACATCATACTGTCCTGAGTTTCAAAGATTTAAGCATACCATTGAAACGGTACAAATAAATTATAATTTAAATACAAATAGCCCCCTTAACCTGTTATTTTCTTTAGAAGAGCTGAACTCCGCGATTACTTGTTCCAAAAACTCCTCCCCAGGACCAGATGATATCCATTATGCCATGCTGAAAAATCTTCCAATCTCTTGCAAAAAAGCTCTTTTAACTCTGTACAATCGGATTTTTCAGGAGCGTTCCTTTCCCTCGGCATGGCGTAGATCTCATATTATTCCCCTTTTAAAACCTGGAAAGAATAGGAAAGATCCCACCAGTTATCGGCCGGTGTCGCTCACCAGTTGTCTATGCAAAATTCTGGAACGCATGGTGAACCGTAGGCTGGTATGGTTTTTGGAACAAAACCGCCTTCTCGCAAACCAGCAGTGCGGGTTTCGCCGAGGACGGTCAACGACGGATCTGTTGGTCTCAATGGAGACTACTATCTTAGACGCCTTTCTTGAGCGAAACAGGTATTAGCAGTCTTCTTTGATCTCCGAAAAGCCTACGACACCGCGTGGCGAAGGGGAATTGTAAACACCTTGATGTCATGGGGAGTCGGTGGAAACATCTTATGCTTCATAAATAACTTTATGAGCGACAGAACTTTTCAGGTAAGGTTGGGCACAACTTTGTCCAACCCAATAATGCTGGAGAATGGGGTGCCTCAGGGTAGTGTGCTCAGCTGTACACTTTTTGCCATTTCTATAAATAGCATCGTGAGCTGTGTCACTAATCCTGCTCGATGCTCTCTTTTTGTTGACGACTTTGCTGTGTACGTCGCCGCAAGGAGACATGCTACTGCGGAACGAATCTTACAGATTGCGATACGTCGGCTTGAAGACTGGAGTCGACAAACAGGATTTTCCTTTTCATCTGATAAGACCCAGTGCATATTGTTTTCTAGGCAGAGGAATGCTACCGAGCCTTTCCTTACAATTAACGGTACCCGTATATCAGTAACTCGTACCATAAAGTTTTTGGGCATTACTTTGGACAGCAGACTTACCTGGGTTGAATTGGTGAGAATTGAAAGCTAAGTGTCTACGGCGACTGGACTTGCTCAGAGTGCTTACAGGGACAAGGTGGGGCGCGGACAGAACATGTATGCTTCGCTTTTATAAAGCTTTTGTTCGTTCGTGCCTCGATTACGGGTGTCAGGTGTACTCCTCGGCACGTCCCAACACTATTAAAATGCTGGACACAATCCATCACTCTGCTATCAGACTGACTACCGGTGGATTCCGCTCCAGTCCGGTGATAAGTTTGCTGGCTGAGTGCGGAGAGCCGCCGTTGTCGCAAAGACGCGATCTGTTGTTAGCCAACTTTTTGTATACTCTGAAATCTAGACCTTTCAGTCCAGCTTACGACTTAGTATTTGAAAATGCGTTATCGCATAGTTATAAGTTGAAACCTAACGCTTCAGCCCCTTTCGGTATAAGAGTAGAGAACATAATAGTACGTCTCGGCATCGACATTTTCGAGGTGCGACAAAGCCACAATTGCGACGTACCCCCGTGGTCTTTGAATACACCACCTATTATAAACTCGCATTATAATGACATATCATTTTAGGGGCTACTGGTTATAAACACTTTATTTCCTTTTTTTCGATTTCAGTTCATCAATTGCCGTACTGTCCGTTGAATAAAGTAAAATCTGTTTTTTTTTCTGGGAAGCCTTTTGTGGACTACCTAGCATAAGCATGGGGCCCTTACGACTTTATCGTTTTTCTCCAACTTCAAATCTTGTTGTCATACGTTGGGGAATTCCTTTTCTATTTGACTGTAAAGTTCCAGTAATATGTGTCAGTTTTGAATATAAAAACTTAGCAAGTGGTATTGATGTAAAAAAATTGTCAACAAAAATATGAAACCCCTTATTCAAGTAATTAAACATTTCTAACAATTTCACAACAACGTTGTAAGCAAGTCCATTTTTTATCAGAACCATCATTACTTCCTTTTGATCCTTTGTAGCATGTAAAGCCTAAACAATATTTGGTAACGGCATCACAAATCATCCTTAGTTTGATCCCCCAGTTATAGTGGTGCTTATTTGGTAAGTACTGTATTAGCTGCGTATGATTTTTAGTTCCAATTAGACTTTCATCTATTGATAACTGTTTATTAGGGGTGTAATGATGTCGAAACATACGATTAGCATGATCTACCAAAGGGCTAAAGCGTGGACAAGGATCGTAACCAGGTTCCTTTGGTTTTGGTAAATGTCTGGTGTCTACCACGTGAAAAAAATGTAAAACCGTCTCAAATCTAATCCGTGAAAACATTTTCCTGAATTATGGTGTTTCCTGTGAAGTTTTCGTTGACCATTACATCTCAATATTTGGTTTTCTGGTTAGGCCCATATTCACCAGTACTGCGATAAATGCTTTAATTTCTGTGAAACTTACAGGTCTCCAATTACGACATCTACTGTGGATAGATAGCTTAGCACGGTCAGTGTCGATAAAATATCGTGCATAATTATTCGTTTGCGTAGCAAGTAAATTCAAAAAAGCAAACGAGAAAAATAAATCAAAATGGTCAATGGGGAAAGAGTTTCTTGGTGGGCAGTGTTTCGCTCCGGGTAATTCATGGTAAGTAAAGCTATGGACATGTCCAGGATCATTATTTTCTACAACATCCTACCAACCATCATTATCACTATCAATTAATTCTGAATCAGTCTCATCACTAGAAATTGGATGGGGAGTGATTGGGTGTCGGTGAGACGGACGGCCGAGACGGCGAGGCCTAGTTGGTGCCTGTGTCTGATTACTCGGCCCAGGCCTAGGGTCGTCAACATCACATTCGTCTTCTTCGAGTCCGATGATAATACAGCTCTATTTACAAAACTAGAAGTGCTACTTGCATTAGGTTTATAGGTTGGATCGGAATCCGTGTCGTCAACAGGCTCTTCGGAATCGGAACTGCTTTCAATGTTGTTACATTCTGAATCACTCAAAAAATCTGTTTGAAATAAGTTTGTATAGTATTTTCACTGAGTGGTGAGCTAGGTAATCTACTAATTTTTAAAACACATACATAAATAACAAATATAAAGAATAAAACAACAATAAAGCACAAAGCAGTCAGCAGAAACACAACAGAACAATAGTAACCACAACGTTCCCGCGCAACGAGCAACAGCTGACTACATACTGATGTATTTAAATCACGTGACTATTGCGAAACAGTGGTACCAACATATGAACATCAAATATAGTTAATTTGGACTTTTGGGATTGGAAATCACAAAACTAGACCTTTCTACAGTATATCTTTAACTAAAAATGTTATAACTATATTACGAAACGTCCTCGTTTGAGAGGACGTCAGCGGCCAAAGGGTTTTAAAACTAAATATAACTAAAGAAAGAAAGTAAAAACTTATATAAATAAAAAGAAGAAAGAAGTTAAAAATGTTTGCACTAAAACTTAACACTATTTCCCAACCAAACTCAAACTTCATTCTCATCTACTTGTAGTGTTTCTGTTATAATTTAGACCTTCCTACCTTTTATATCTATTTTACTAATATCATACATTATGAAATGGTAAGAGTTTACACTTACCTCAAGATAAAAGGATAAAACCAACTGAAATAGTAACACGATTAAGAGATAAAACATAATGTCACCCAATATCACATTAAATGTATCATTGTGATGTTGGATGCCAGGCCTTTGTGATACATTTAATTTAATAATAACAGTTTTGAACCGAAATTTAAACCCGTTGTAATGGAAGATTGCTATTAAGTATACTTGCATTCATTTGAAGTAATAAATATTCTAATAAACTGTAAGATAAAAATATTTCTAGGTAAACACTTGTTACACTACACAAAACAACTTTAGGTTCCGCGCCGGCCGTACACGTGGTGCGTTCGGGACCTTTCGGTTCCGCTCGGTTTATTCCGTTGCTATACCAGTCTGAGATCGACAGCACAGTGATGTGGCCGATTGTTATTTTGCAGCGTGTTGTGAACGATCTTAGTTAGCTTTTGTTGGCTTGGTGGAGATTGATCGCCGTTACCGTACCGTGTACCTGTGTTTGAGTATTTGTAGTGTAATGTAGTGTTGTTATTATTGTTTTTTTAGTGTTTATTGTGTGAACAATGGCGGAATTGCCAGGACCTTATATTTAAATCCAGTGCCTGTGACTGACAGTGACCCTGACACAGACTCGACACTTCACTCGAGCGACAATGACCTTGACGCTGCGGAAGCGCATCAGTATCCCCTACCAGATGACAGTGATAGTGATGATGAGGATGTAGTTTATAATTATAATTATGACTGGAGTAACATTACAATAGGTATGAGAGAATTGTCCTTTACCAAAGAAAATAAAATGCTAATACCAGTCCCAGGGAACA
Organism: Homalodisca vitripennis; assembly: GCF_021130785.1. Lineage (NCBI taxonomy): Eukaryota > Metazoa > Arthropoda > Insecta > Hemiptera > Cicadellidae > Homalodisca > Homalodisca vitripennis. The sequence goes on from NC_060209.1 coordinate 170,363,173, forward strand.
ATGATCCATACGATTGGTTTTCTGTAATGTTTGATGTGGTCTTATTGGAAAATATTTGCCGTTATACCAATGCATATGCTTGGGGTGTGTTTGGACTTCCATCTTTAACTCCTAAGTCACGTATTACCAAATGGACTATTTAACAATCACAGAGTTGAGAACATTCATAGGCAAATTGTTGCATATGGGGACAGTTCGGACCAACAGGTTCAATGATTATTGGCGTAAAACAGGTTTTTCAATTTTGTGTTTGTCAGAGAACAAATGAGCCGGGACAGGTGGCTTTTGATTTTGAGGTGCCTCCACTTCTCAAAAAATACACAACAAAATGTTGATGAATGAGATGAGAATAGGCTGGATAAAGTGAACCTATTGATTAGCAATTTTAACAACACAATGAGTTCAATATATTATCCTGGCAAACAACTTTCCCTAGACTAGAGTATCATGTTGTTGCGAGGACGTCTACTTTTCCGCCAATATATCAAAAATAAAAGGCACAAATATGGAGTCAAGTTGTACTCGTTGTGTGAGCCAGAAGAAAATTTGCTATCTACTCTGGAAAAGGAGGTGAGCTAGGTGGTGTCGGCCACTCCAGAAAAGTTGTTATGCACCTCATGAGTCCGTCAGCGATTGTGTGTTGGTCATGCGCTTTACATGGACAACTACTATAATAGTGTTCCACTTGCTGCAGAGTTATTTAGAGAGTCAACCTATTGCACAGGTACGCTTAGGGCAGACCGTAAGTTTTTACCCAGAGATGTCACAGCAGCTATTCTTAAGAAAGGAGAGACTGTGGCAAGATATGCAGAGGGCATAGCAGTGGCACAATGGAGAGACTAAAGAAGTGTTCTTTATATTTCAACTGAGTTTGAAAACACCATGGGGATATCCCACAACAGAAAAGGCATTCAAAGGAACAAACCCCTGGCCATCATTCATTATAATGCCGAAATGGCTGGGGTGAACCGACACGACCAGATGATATCTTATTATCCCTTGTGGACACAAATCACTCCAATGGTACAAGAAGGTGTTTGTGCACATCCTGCAGATGAGTATAATAAACTCATTTCGACTTTTCAAAAAGTCTAAATTGCCTCAGTATGATTTTAGACTCGAGGTAATTCATGCCCTGTTGCCTCCAAAAGAACATTTGGAAGTGCGGCCTGTCCAGCGAAATCCAAACAGGCATGTCATCTCAAGAATCGCCAGGCAACCCAACCAACCGCGCAATTCAAGAAAGCGATGCATACAGTGTAAGAAAGAAGGTCGCGAGACACGCACAGTTTATTATTGTGGGAATGCAATGAAGAACCAGGTTTGTGTGCGTTGGCCTGTTTCGACAAGTGGCACACCTAAACTTAAAAAAAAACTTGTAAATATTCTCTGTGCTACACAAAATGGTTTTTATTAATTATTAATTACTACTAATAATAACTTACATTTATGTTACAAGTGTTCATTCCTAGTGCTGAGCATTCATGGAATGCTGCCGGAACCCATCGATTCCACAACAGTTTTTTAATTTTTTGAACATTTTGATTTAATTCAATTCCTCGGACGTGTTTGTACATGACATAAACTTGCAAACTATTAATCATAGGGCTGTTTTGTGCGCCAAATAAAAAACTTTAGGTCGCTGACCGTTCGCAGGGTGCTGCTGGGACCCGTCGGATCCACAACGGTTTTTATAATTTTTGAACATTTTAATTTAATTTCATTCATTGAAAATGTTTTTATATGTCATTACGTTGCAACAAATTGAATATAGTGCTGTTTTGTGCGCCGAATAAAAAACTTTAGGTCGCTGACCGTTCGCGGGGTGCTGCTGGGACCCGTCGGATCCACAACAGTTTTTATAATTTTTGAACATTTTTATTTAATTTCATTCCTTGAAAATGTTTTTATATGTCATTACGTTGCAACAAATTGATGCTGTTTTGTGCGCCGAATAAAAAACTTTAGGTCACTGACCGTTCGCGGGGTGCTGCTGGGACTCAACAACGGATCCAACAACTTGGCAAAATTGCATCAGCACATTATTAAACCAAACAGGTGACTAGAGTAAAACAAGGGTTGTGCACATGACCAGGTGACTTAGTGTTGTTTGGAAAACAACAGCTGTGGACTGAGATGGTGTTTGGAAAGAATTGCATTATTTAGCTTGTAATTTTAATAGGTTAAGGTGGAATTTGGAGTATAATGTTTTAATGGTGTGTGGCTCTCAGAAAGTAGATTACTGTAATGCTATTACTCGTAATAATAAAAAAAATGAACTTAGGGGATTTTGGAACTGACCTCATCAATTGTGTGGTTGAAATTTCACAAGCCTAGGCATTAGACTGAAACTTTTCAAACAAAATTACCGTTCGCGGGGTGCTGCTGGGACTCAACAACGGACCCAACAACTTGGCAAAATTGCATCAGCACATTATTAAACCAAAAAGGTGACTAGAGTAAAACAAGGGTTGTGCACATGACCAGGTGACTTAGTGTTGTTTGGAAAACAACAGCTGTGGACTGAGATGGTGTTTGGAAAGAATTGCATTATTTAGCTTGTAATTTTAATAGGTTAAGGTGGAATTTGGAGTATAATGTTTTAATGGTGTGTGGCTCTCAGAAAGTAGATTACTGTAATGCTATTACTCGTAATAATAAAAAAAATGAACTTAGGGGATTTTGGAACTGACCTCATCAATTGTGTGGTTGAAATTTCACAAGCCTAGGCATTAGACTGAAACTTTTCAAACAAAATTATTTATGATTTAATCATGAGAATAGGTCCTTATTTGATAATCGTATGATGAGCATTGTTTCAAAACATTAAAGTATTAGAAAAATCAACTTACCATTAGTCGACCAGCAAGACGCCATTTCACATTAACACCTGTTGTAAACAAACAGTATGGCAGCTACAGGGATGAAAGAAAAGAACCAAAAAAATTTCCTTGCTTCTTCCATAGAGTAGTAAACAGATTTACACAAGTTTTAAATGTGTAAAATCAATAGTCTACATATATAAATATATTAAACTCAACCCTCACACTTGTGTGGGTTAGGATTACAGAGTACAAAACTTTACCCCCTCTATTGTGTGGGCAGAGTCTGTAAGGGATATGTATTTTGTAGGTCCATGTACTCGATTTACATCACTTACAACGCCCCTTTTCTTTGGCTCCGATAGGAGCCAGCAACACCCGTTAGTTATCCCAAAAAATTAACTCGTTCAAGGAGATGTATTTATTCAAAATTTTACAAAAATGTTTCACGTAAAATGTTTATATGTGTATTTTATATGTCTATGTACACTATTTACATCACTCACAATGCCTCTTTCTTTTATTTCTATAGGGGGCGTGCCACTTGTCGAAGCAAGGAAGTGCACAAAGTCCCGGTTCTCCTGGGCACTGGTGACGAACAAAAGCAGTCTGTGTTCTTTTATTTTCTTTGGCACATTGCCTACACCTTTTACGCTTGGAGCGATCTCCCGAAGCAGTCCATTGTTCTGGCTTGAACAATACATATCTAGTCATCGAAATTTGTCGTGGAAGCATAGTGGTGGCAAAAGATTGTCTATTACAGCCAATCGAAAATCATATAGACTCATATTTTTGCCCCGACGAAGGTTAGTAAACTCATTCAATCTTCGCCGTTGATCATGATGAGTTGCACCAGGTGGATACAAATTTTATTATACCACCTGAGAGACTTGTGCTCCATGGAGTAGTAACTCATCATTTGGTCCGAACGATCCACTCCTTTCATATGGGCGTTGTACTGAATGATTGGGAGAGGCTTTTCACGGGGTCTTCCATATCTGTTATTGGAAACAGCTATATGGTTCTCAAACTCCGTTGAAATATACAAAACTTGCCACTTGTCACACCACTTTGCAATCATTACTCCCTCCGCAAAACTCTCAACTTTTTCTCCCTTTTTGTGTTTTTTCTCATGATTTCTTCAGGGAAGTGTTTTCGATTGGACAATAAAGTACCAGTACAGTAAGTGACTCTGGCAAGGAGTTGATAAGCTATGAGAAACTATTGTAATAGTTATCCATGAATAATGAATGCCCAATTCCCAGTTTTCCTCGCATGAGGTACTTTACAACCTTTATTGCATGTCCCTTACCGCTTAGTTGCAGTTCTCCATTTGGCCATAATACACAGCAAAGTAAAGGCACAAACCCTCTGGCTCACATAATGAATATAGTTTTATACCATATTTGTGCCTTTTCCCTTTGATATACTGTCTGAATTTGAGACGTATATCACAGCACTCCAGAGCACAGTTCCCTCATCAATTGATAACTCTCGGCCAGGATAGTAGACTGAAGCCATCTTGTTATTGAAGTAATCTATAAGCTTTCTAACTATGTACAGACGGTCATCACCCTGTTGTTCTTGTTCATGGTCATTGCGGCTGAAATGGAGACATCTCAAAATAATCAAAAATCTGTATCTACCCATATGCTGCATAACAATTCAAAATTGAACATCCTGTCCTTTTTCCAATAATCAATAAGTCTATTTATTCTGGCACTGCCCACGTGAAGAACAATTCCAATATATATCTTAAGTTCATCCACTGTCAGATCTTTCCATTTGTTGATTCTGTAAGTAGGCATCAAATTGGAGGCTAAGTAAACTTGCTAGGCATACTCATTTGTGGCATCGACTATTTTTTGTAAAACAGTGTCATCTATTGTCTGTTTTAAAACTGCTTTAGTATTGGGACGGTCGGGCGTGGGGATGGTGGGGCTGAAAGTGTTGCCAAATTGTTGCCGCCGAGAACGAAACCTACCACGCCACTTATAAACAGTAAACAGCTGACTTGTCCCTCGCCACTCATGAATGGTTTACGCTCATTCTTCCCATAAGAAGATGAACGGGAAATTGATTAAAACATATATAATGATCGTTACATTATTTATTGGTATTCATTTTGCTCATATAGGCCTATGCTAAATATGAGAAATTGTATGTACAGCTGTCTTGTCTTCTGCATTTAGATACGCAAAATATAAACAATACAAAAGTTGGTGAAAATTGAGACAAAAATTAATTATTCTTGAGAAATACCGTTTTAGCCTAATACTGAAAATTGTCTTACAAATGTACAAAACTTAACATAGGCATTACAGGTTTTATTTGGCCGTACATCACTGATAAAAACTATTTAAACCAATTACATGAATGAAAATGGGTAATAATAATCAAACAACCAAAAAATTTATACCAACGGGAGTTTTTGCCATTAGCATTTAAAAGCTGACAGCTGTTAAAAAGTTGCACGGATCTTGAATATTTTTAGTATATTACTTATAACTTCAACTATAACTTTAATCTTAATACTTTAAACTTAAAATCTTGGCCTCCGTAATTTAGTAAAAATCCCAGTTTAAAAAACTGTTGGAATTCTATAAGAAAATAGTTTTATGGAAATGAATTAATATTTTCAATCAATTTAAATAGTAGTGGAAATATAATAATAATATAGGTGAAAACAAAAACGCACTTTTTGTTAAATATAGATGTACTTGTGTACTTTATTAGATACCAACATACCACTACATCACACTTATTACAAACGGTAATCTTAAATTTCAATATTCTGAAAAGTTCAATACATTTTCTTCAATAGGAGAAAGCGGAAAAACTCCGCTTAACGATATGTCCATATCACCTTCTTCCAATAACTCAAACTCCTGGGTGATGTCGTCTACGAAGCAGGCTCCGTCATTGTTTTCTGACTCCTCGTCGCTGTCCTCGTCGTCTTCATCGGCTTCGGTGATAGAGATTATCATCTGTTCTACATCCTGCTCGATGATGCCTTCTTTGTTCCATGCTTCATCAATGACTTTCTTAGTGTGCTCCACGACTTTCTTCCATCCAGCAGAGGTAACATTTTCGATTGCCTCCATAGTTAACCTTTTTGTTTCTGTAATGGTGAACAATTTATTGTTCCTCGCGACGTACCCCTTAACCTGAGCCCAGATTAATTTAATGCTATTGAAATGACAGTGGTAGGGTGGCAGTCGAACAACCTTGTGGCCAGCTTTTCGAGCTAAATCATCAATTATGTAAGTGGGATTTGGGGGTTTATTTTGAATTATTAGCTCTAAAAGCTCCGCCTTTGTCATCTCTTCTTCGAACGTAATGTGATGTCGCTGAAGCCAATCCTGCATCTCAGCCTTTTTTGATGATTTATTCGGAACTTTATCCAATAGTTGCGAGTGGTAGGACGCATTGTCCATTACAATTGTAGATGGAGTACTGAGTCGTGGAAGCAGCGTGTCCTTGAACCAGGCTTGAAAAGTGACACCGTCCATTTCTTCGTGGTAGTCTCCAGTACCCCCAGATTTAAATAGTAAGCAACATCCCGGGATAAATCCATTGCAACTCCCGGCATGGAGGAGGATCAGCCTTTCTCCCTTGCCTATAGGTGCAGCCATCGTTTCCCGTTGTGGAACCATCAGACCAGCCTTTTGTTGAGCAGTGGCCCGCATTTACCCATGTCTCATCAATCCATACAATACTTTCAAAATTTTCTTTCTTGATTTTTCGAAGGAACTGGCAACGCTTAGCTACAATGTCATTTCTCTCCAGTAAGATTCTTCTTTTATTGATTTTTTCATATTTAAAACCAATTTCACCAAGAAGCGTTCGTAATGAAGATCTGCTGCCACGAAATAAGTCTGCATCCCTCAGAGAGATATGTAGCTTGTTTAAAGTAGGGTGTTCTTTTCTGGCATAGTAATTATAAATATGCCGTCGGATTGCATCTTGTTGGAAAGTATCAATTCTGGTCACTCTTCTAGCAATATTTCTTTTTTTATTAGGAGTCCCTAATTTTACACATACTCCTTCGCTGATTTTACTTGCTTTTTTCCTTGCAAATACTGACTACAGTGTTTTTGTTTATGCACAGTGCAGCTGCGGCTCTATCCACTGCTTTATTAAGAGGCAGTAAGGGGCCCTTGTTTTCTTTTTAAGAAATAAAGTACTGTCTTACATTAAAGACTAACTCACGAGCTTGGCTTCTTAAAGGAGCTCCTTGTCCAACTTTCTTGTAGGGAGTACTGCGTTTTTCATGTATTCTAGGACGCCCTCTCTTCTTCCGCGGTTCTTCTTGCACATCCATCAAAAACTTTACAGTAAATAATAAAAGATGAAATTCTGCTGATAAGTTCTAAAAATAATTCACTAAACTTTACTTAATAAAGCTAAACATCACTGAATTAGTGGCTATAAATTGAAGTTTTTTATTAATTTAATTGCACAGTTTAGTAAATAAATAACTCAACCACTCTTAAAGTTTAAACGGACACACGGAGCTTGTAGGCTGTTGTAGACGGCGCGGCTATTCAAGAGACACTGAACAGCCCTTGTAAACTTTTACTAAATTTGGCAACACCGCGGCAGACTACCCCCGGTCATTGGCCTAGCCAATTCGCAGGTAGCCTACGTCAAACGCCTCCTAGTACTGAAGCAGTTTAAATCAGACTATAATAAAAGTTGAAACCAATCTACTTTGGTGGGGCGTCAAGCTTAACATCATCAAGGTCACTGTCACGGCCGCCTAGTTTCCGTCACTAGGTTCTAATTCACTGTCAAACAATAAGGCTGGTAGATCCTTATCCACAACCCTATTTGGCCCCGCCATGCCATATAGCTCCAAACACACTCACTAAACCAACCATACACTATACAGTATCAAAAATGTAGTTATTTAGCTCCCAAGTCAACAAACGCATAAACATATGATTCACAACACGCTACACAACAATAAACGCTCTACGTTGAATGCTAACTGCTTACTGGCCCAATTGAGTAAAGATGGCCAAGTGGCTCCAACCGAATATACCCAGCCGATAGCACCCGAACTGAGTCTCGGCTCCGATCGGAGACAGTAGCAGTGAATGTGTTAAACTACTGTGGTGTGGTGTTGCCGCACGCCGCTAGATTGAGCGCACAACAGTTTACAACTATAGCATATTAACAGTGTATAATTCATTATAGAGTATTATTTTGTTAACGATGTTAATAATTGTTGTAATTTTCACCGACTTTCTTCCAAATTTGCAGCTTCGCTTCGAGGGTGAAGGTTGCCCTCACACTCGTGCTCTCTGATGTTTGGGGGCGTTGGAGTCATCCTCACACAATGCAATGAATACAAAACCTTATAAGAAGCGCAAAGCTTATGGAGAATAGTCTGCCAAGTTGGTTTCCCGCCAAAACGAGCTTAGCGCGTCCGCCGCTAGGAGCGCTTGTTTCCCCCTCATTCCCTCTCGCTCTAGCTTGTTCTCTCTCTCTGTCTAACTGGCCGCGCGCTGTCTTCCCATTCGCTCCCGCTCTGTCTTCTGTCTCACTCTAGCTCGCCACGCCACGAGCGCCCTTCACGCTGCCTAGCGGTGGACGCGCTAAGCTTGCCAAATTCAAATAAAAATTGGCAGACTTTTTAACATTGGCTTTGCGCTTCTTATAAGGTTTGTATTCATTGCACAATGTCACTCACCACTCGTCTTCAAAAAGCACAGCACTAAGGTCGGCACTACCACTCGCGCGCTTGTGCCCTCTGATGTTTGGGGGCGTTGGAGCCATCCTCACACAATGTCACTCACTACTCGTCTTCAAAAAGCACAGCACTAAGGTCGGCACCACCACTCGCGCGCTTGTGCCCTCTGATGTTTGGGGGCTTTGGAGCCATCCTCACACAATGTCACTCACTACTCGTCTTCAAAAAGCACAGCACTAAGGTCGGCACCACCACTCGCGCGCTTGTGCCCTCTGATGTTTGGGGGCTTTGGAGCCATCCTCACACAATGTCACTCACTACTCGTCTTCAAAAAGCACAGCACTAAGGCACGCGAAGACGACGAGACGGACTGAACGTGTCACAGCTTGCGGTAGACTCAGGAGGCTGGTTGTTAGGCTCGCTGGGCCTCGGCTCGGGTGGCGAGGGGTGCGCGAAGAGCTTGGGCGCTTATATTAATTTATAATAGTCCGTATTATAAATAGAAAATGTTAAAGTTAACATTTATGAGCGCTCACAAGACTTAAGTTTGAATTTAAGTATAATCTGGAGGGTGTTTTTTCACTGGAAGGGCGGGGTGACGGTGCTGTGTAAAACACTTTTCTACAAAGTGCAACCTTACACTGTAAAACAATTTAAAAAATGACCTAACGAAATTCAAACTCTTCTCTTATTATACTCTTATAACTCTTCTCTTATACATTTTTTGTAATTCAATGCATATTAATATTATTTCGAAACAAGTCATGTTCCATACATCATTAATAATTATGTGCAAATTACAATTTAGAGAGATACCAATTCATACAGATATTGGTGATTTTAAGTGATCAAATGTGTAATTGTTACAATTCAGCATTATTAAATTAGAGAAAAAAATAAGTTGAACATTAAGATATAAATAAATATAAGTATAGGCTATAATAAAACTAAATGTAGAAAACTTTAGTAAAATTCTGAATAGGATCCAACATTTGGTATAAAATGAGGTTCCTGTTTTCTCCTAAATTCCAATAATAACCTTTTTACTCATTTTTTTATCCAGCTGTACTAAAATGACATTCAGTTTTACCGTGTAAGAACAATGTTAAACCTCATACACTTGTATACTTTATTTTTAAATTAATATTTTAGTCACATAATTAAGGGGGTTTGTAATTGTTCTTACAATCGGATGAGATATTTAAATTTTATTTATAGGTAAAAAGTGTTTGGATACTTATAATTGTATTTAAAATGGGATGTATCTCTCAATTCGAGAAAAAATTTGGTCGTAAAATTGTGAAGTTTTTCATAGTTCTTACAGAGCTCATAACAAGATGGTCAGTAGTACAGCTGATTAATTTAAATTTAAACAAATGCCTTCAAAATTTGTGAGTCTAAAATAATTCCAAAACTAGGGGAAGTTTAAAATTGTTTTGTAGATGAAAAACATATATTATTTAAGAGTACTACATTTTACTACTGGAACTCCTAGTCAAGTGAATCTCAGTTGGAGTTATTTGTTCTTTGTAAAATATAATTTTGGCAGGATTTTAAGACTAATAATAAAAAAGTGAGACAATCTAAAATGCCTGTACACTGCAACTAAGATGTAGGCGTTTGCCAGTTCCAGGGTGAATAATATATTTGAAAAAGCAAAGTTATTCTCATATAATCAAAATTATCACTATTTACAAAAGATTAGTTCCTGTTCAGAATTTTACCTACAAACTAAATTGGGAAATTCAGAACAAGTCCCGCCCTTGGAATGGTGAGGATAAATATAATATAAGGATAATATAATAATGATAATATAATGTAATGTAAATGAGGATAATATAACTGGACATGTCCTCTAGTCTGCTGTCAAAAGTAGTGGAGTGGTAGGGTTGTGGTGGAGGAGGACAGGTAACGAACTTCCACAACCCCAATGTATCATGACTGTAACCATGTCCCAGGCAGTATATGGTATATTGCTGTAGACATGCATCTGATATGATTCATGGAGCCCCAAACATTGAGTTGTCCTGTGAGCGAATCTGCTGCACGTGGGACACAGGCTAAATCAAGTGTGAAGCAAAAGTGATACACACGGGACATGTTTACCACAATCAAATCTGGCATGGGACTTAACCTGTTAATTTGGCTATACTGAAATTTGCTACCAATAATTGTAATTCAATAATATGTGAGTTCAAATCTAATACATGACTCAAGCTTCAAGCTTGCACTGCCAAATTCAAGGAAAGGGGCCCGTACTCTTCCACCCCTTCCCCTCGCTCTTCCTCTCTGCGTCCCAGGTCTGGTGTAGACACTTGCGCTTGCGCCACCGCCACCTGTACAGTGACACAGAATCTGTACCACCTTTCCTGCACCATATCGGTGCATAGCTATGTAAAAAACCAGTAATACTGATTTATATTAGTAATTACAATAAATAATTTATTGTACATTCAATAATATGTGAGTTCTAATCTAATACATGACTCGAGCTTAAGCTTGCACTGCCAAATTCATACTCAAGTGGACGCCAAAGGCAAAAGAACAATGCGACGTCATAGCTTTTAAACTCTGTTTCCCTCTCTTTTTATGGCAATCCTTCTTGTTGTAGTTTTAAGCTCTTTGATAGTCTCTTCATCGAAATCGAAGTTGGCTCTTTTCCGTTGTACATGCTTCGATGTTATCACCTGCCTGAGGTCTCTTCTTTCCTCCTCAAACAGTTCACACTCCATGAGCACATGGTTTGTGGTATCCAGCTCTCCGCACTTACACCTTTCCTCCGCCACCTCTTGAGGTTCGCCTTGCACTTCCCGTGACCAGTGACGTCACGGGTCCCTATCAGTCAGGTAGTGGTCCATCTCCTACTTCTGCTGCAGTCTCCTTATGATGTCCGGCATGTATTCGAAGGCCTCCCTGCCTTTTTCGATTTCCTGCCAGCGCCTCTGCCATTATTCCAGAGTCTCTTCTCGCTGCGTTGTACACAGCGGCGTCCCTTCCTTCTTCCTTTTCCTCCAACCTCTTCACTTTCTCCTCTATTTGCAGGTCAATCGGTGTCACTCCTGCCAGCACTCTGATTGCGTCATGCGAGAGCGTGTTGTATGCCTTTGCTACCTTCAGTAGAACTCTTCTTTGCATGCTCAGCAATCTCCTCTTCAGTGCAATCTTTCGGGCATTCCCCCCCCCCCCAGAACTGGCATCCGTACAACATCGCCGGCTCCACGCAACCTTTGTATAGCATCATACGGTGCCTCCCTGTCATACCCCTATTGGCTCTTGCCTGTCCGGCCAGTTTGGCGTAGACTCCTTTCATTTCTCGCACACCTCCTCCACATGATTCTCAAAACTCATCCTCTCTCCTACTACCACTCCTAAGTAATTCATTTTCTTTTTGCAACGTATATATTCTCCTTCCACTAACAGCCTATGTGGTCTTACCAGCTTTCCTATTAATACCACTGTCACTGTCTGCTTTTGAAAACTTCAGCTTCCTTTGTTATCTCCATTCTATTACCTTTTCTACGGCCCTGCTACCCCTATCAGCCAACTGTTGTGTACTCTGTCCTCTGACTATTAGCAGTTCGTCGTCAGTATATGCAGTGATTGTTACTCCTTCCCCTAGATCCAATCTCAGTAGGCTGTCGAACATCACATTACACAGGAGTGGTCCTACAACTGATCCCTGTGGGCACCCTCGAGTCATCCTCTTCCCTGCCTCTCCATTTCTTACCCTGATCAACACATTGAAAGTAATCTCTAATTAGGCAATACAAACTCCTCGAGAAATCCACATCCTTAGTACTCTTAAGATTTCTGGCCACCATGCCGAGTCGAATGCATACGCTATGTCCAGAGAAACGGCCAGCACATATTTCTCTACTGTCTCCTCCACATCGCTCTTCACTTTCATCAATGCATCCACTGTTCCTCTTCCCTCCCTAAATCCGAACTGCCTATCAGTTAATAAGTCTTCTCCACTGAGCCATCTTCTTATTCTTGTTACAATCAACTTTTCGCTTAACTTTCCCAAGACTGAAAGCAGTGTCACTGGTCTGTACGATTTCACCTCACTGGGATCCTTGTCCTTATTTTTCAAGAATATCTTTACCACTCCTGTTTTCCACACTAATGGGAATCTTCCTTCTGCAAAAATCCTGTATACGATGGGCATATGCCCTTTTATCCTTCCGTACATCCTCTTCACTACCTCTATCTTCACTCCATCGTGCCCAGGAGCCTTTCCATTCTTCATTTGCTTTACTGCCGCATCCAACTCATCTTCTGAAAATTCTGGTTCCTCCAACCCCCCCCCCCTAACTAGTTCCATTTTTACTCTTACAGTTCTTTGTTCGTTAGTATCCTCGTCCTGATTGTCATCTGGCAACAGACCTTGCAGTATTACACGTAGCGTATCGTTTATCGTCGTCGTAAAACTTCCATCCTCCTTCTTCATACTGACCAATGTTGTTCCCTTCCTTGATCTTTCCATAATGATCCTATCGTCGTCGTAAAACTTTCATCCTCCTTCATTCTGACTAATGTTGTTTCCTTCTTTGATCGTTCCATAATGATCCTGTAGGCCTTCCCCCAAGAGTCTCTTTCACCGTCTTCATCCAGAAGCTTCTCCCACGCATTCCTCCATTCCTTCCTTATTGAGATCAAAATACCTTTCTGAAAAGGTAACATGGTGTTCTTTCCTGGACAACGCATTGTCTCTACAATCGTGATCATGTCATCCAGACATTTATTTTGCTCCACTTCATAAAGACTATACCCACATTTTTAGTTCTGCAATGATCGCTGTGGTACATACGTATTCATTACGTCAAACCAATCGTTCACGGTAGCAATAAAGTCTGATAAATTACGTATAACGTTTACGTCATTGATAGGTTTGTATAATTCCAATGCCTTGTCAGTCGTGTTTGAAAAAAGTTGAGCGGCCAACCTTACATTTTGCCTTTCAGCTCCTACGCACTCTAAATAAATGATGCTTGTCGAGCTTATGGCAAACTTTAAGCTCATTGGAATCCAGTTCAATAAGGGCACGTATTGGTGTTTTATCAACATAGACATTATTGTTTAACATAAATCCCGTATCTAGGAACCAGTTCCGCAATAGTTTCAGTACATGAGGGGTATCGGCGAAGAAAAACACTTTTTTGGTTTTGTCTGCAGGATTTTCAAACCATGGCTTTTCAATGCTAACATTCAGTTTGTTCCATAAACCATAGTTTCCCCCACCCATATATGATACACATGCTACTACATCATGACTAGAGGTGCGAGCTTTATTTATGGCCTTAAATAAATGGTTGTATCGAAATCGATGAAAATTGGCTGTTTCCAGTTAGAGAACAGTCCTATTAATACAATAACCTGCATTTGCATGTGAGGTCCTATAACCTGGTCATATTCGTATGTTTCCTTCACTTTCATCTCATCATACATCAAAACTGCAACTTTTTCATGTGTTTCCTTAGTTTCACCAGCAACTTCCATTAAACGGAAAATTTCGTCAAAAAACCCTTTGCATATATTTATATTGGTGATCCATCTGTTCAAAGTTGACAAACTGGCTAAGGGAAAATTACATTTTCTTATAAGATATATATATTTCCGTTTTCCAAAGTAGCGCAGAGTGAGGGCTATTGATATCTCTTCGTTAGTCCATTTAACTCTGTTTTTATTGCCTAATAATAAATCTAACTGATTTTTTGTTAATACAGTATTCAGCTTATCTTTTATTTTTGATTCTATCGACTGTCGTGAAATGTTCTTCTTCAATATCTTTAGTGAATTAGTAAGCTACGAATTTTTAAAGATTTTCCCTTAAAATATACTGTTTCTTTAAAAGACTTGCCTTTAGAATTTTATTTTCTTCCAATAATGCAATATATTTTTCATTTCTACTGGATTCTATTTCAAAATTTGGCAAAAGAGTACTAGTAGTTAACTCGCTACTTTCCGCTCCTAGTTCGCCTGGAGAAAATGTTTCAGATTTTTCAGGACATACGAATGAATTTACAAGTTTTGTTTGTTATTCCCATTAGCGTACCTCTTTTTTCTGTTTAACGTTAACTTATTCTCAGTTTTAACATTTTCACAAACTGGGGTACTTGTCAATTTTTGAGAAGGAACAGCTGATTGTTTGAGCTTCGTTTTTCTCGGTAAATTCAACAGATCCGATTTAAGATCTCTTTCATAGTCTTCTAGTAAAAGATGGTCTGAACACGGAACAAGAGTCTGGGTTCCATTTTCCTGCCCGCTTACACAAATACACCCATTTAATCCTTATTTCAGGGTCTTTGAGAAAATTAAAATATACCACGCCTTTTTCCTTTGTTTTAGCGTGGCTATTGTTGCAGACAGCAGCAGTGCACCTTTTCCCGGGCATTTTTAAACCTACAAACTGACTTTCAGTTTCAATATTTCTTTAAATTACTACTTGTTACATACCATGATGGTATTAATACTATAAACACATATCACCAACAAAGAACACAGAACACAACACCTCAATGCTAGACAGAAACGATTGCACCGTTAACCCGGGATCACTCGATTAGATTTTTTTAACAAATGATATTTGTGGGTTTTTTCAAATAAAACACAGTATATTTGTTCTAAATCTTTTATATATTGAAATAAACTATTTTTAAGCAATTAAATAGGCACTTTACTATTTAAGATTTTTAAAATATAATATTCGATAGTTATTTACTAATAAAAATACATCTTTATATTATATTTATATTATATTATCTTTATATATATTTCTTGTGTGCGTGTCTATGGGGCTGAACTCCTAAACGGGTGGACCGATTTTAATGAAACTTTTTGTGTGTCTTCAGGTGGATCCGAGAATGGTTTAGATTCACAATTCGGTCCAATTTAAATAGTTTATTTAATTAATTTTTTAATAATAAATTTGTTGTTAATGTTGGAGTGTTTTACATTGGATCCGCCAGACTGCGCTACGACTCGTAATACAAAGTGAACTGCTACTTAACAGCGGTTAACCCTTTTACTGCCGACGTGCAAAAAACGTTGCGATTTGTTCGAAAACTGCCGACGTGCGCTATAAAAGCCGTCTCGTATTTGTTTTATATTGGTTTTCAATGTTGTCCAAATGCATCGAAATTCAGCTGTGTTATTCATTACTATATGGACAACACACAGAAAACTGGTTTTATAATCTATGGAAGCCATTTTTGTTACTGAACGTCTTTGGTTATAACTCGAGTTTTGGGGAACACAAGTGCTAATCAGCAGGCCTATGAACCTAAAAATGTATATATATATTTTTGTAAATATTGATCAAAGTGCCTTTTAACTTTAATTTTCTATTATATATTATATTTTCATATCAATGGACAGTGATGTATGTATTATAAAGTGATTTATGTATTATAAAGTGATATAGTGTTATCAATTATTGTCTTCCATCATTTCCATGATTATTTCAAAAGTACTACCATAAATAGGTTAATATAACAAAACACTAACACAAAAAAGTAGTAACAACAACAACATGTGGTCAGGAACAACATAACCTCTCATAGCAGCCTAGCAGTCACGTGGTAGTTAGCAGCCCAGCTGATTGCCACAGAGTATCAGTGCGAGATACAACCTTGTCAAACTGCACTGAGGAAACCAAATTCCTTCAGTTAGAACCGTGTCAAATTAGCAGTCTGGTTATTTATTAACATATAAGAGTAAGAGTCAGTTCTTCATGTACATAAGAAAGAGGGGAATCAAAAGCAACAATAACCCCATTTTCGCAAAAAATGTCAGTTACAACCTTGTCAAACCAAGGTAGCGATCGCTTCCTTGGTTTGACAAGGTTCTATCTGGTCCAACCAAAATTTTAGAGGAAACGAGTATGAAAATTCAAAATGCTAGAATTTTGTTTTCTGTTACAAAATGTTGTTTTGTACTCTGAATGGGGAAAAATTTCAGGTGTGTAAATTGTTTTTCCTCGGAACTATAGCAATCTCCCAGAAACCTATCTATACCGCTCACAAAACCAAAAATGTCGTTACATATACACCGACTTTGGACAAAAGAGGAAGGTCAGAAAACAGCCGTGGGCTACCTAGAGGCGATCCTTCTTTAGTAAGGGATCATATTAAATCTTTCCACACAGTTGAGTCCCACTACTGCAGGACTAATACAAACAGGAAATACTTAGGAGCTCATCTCTCGATTGCAAAAATGTACGATCTTTATGTACAAAAATGTGCATCATAAAATATTACTCCAGTCAGAAAATCGTTATATTACAAAATCTTTACTACAGAGTTTAATCTGGGATTTCACTGTCCAAAGAGTGACAGGTGCGATACATGCGAAAAGTTTATTGTGGCAAGAAAAACTGAAACTCTTACTGAAACGTTGCAGAAAGAATATGACTGGCATATAGGTTGCAAAAATTCAATGCGTGATGTGAGGAAGAAAGAAAAGGATAATGACACACCAGTTTTATTGTTTGATCTTGAGAACGTCATTACAGTCCCCCACGCTGATATAAGTTCGTTATTTTACTTAAGAAAGCATAACATCTACAACTTGACAGCCTACTATACCGTTACGAAGCAAGTGTACTGCGCCATTTGGCCTGAAACTATGTCAGGTCGTGCTTCTGCCGTTAAAAGAATCCTCGATGTAGTGGTGGACAAAAATGATTTAATGATCAGTGATTTAACAACGTGGTCTGACTCGTGTGCCCCAAAATAGAAATAGCATTATGTCAAATGCAGTGTTGGATTTTTTAAGGGATAACCCGAGTGTTAGCTCAGTTACAATGCAGTATTCATTGCCTGGCCATTCATATTGTGTACAGGAAGTCGACAGTTCACACAGCTGCATAGAGAGAGAGAGATGAAAAAACACGAATCTAATTCTCCCATTGGACTTGTCAGAATATTAAAACAAGTAAGTCGCCACCAACCGTACCTAATTATTAAAATGCAGCCTGCTGACTTCAAGAATTTTACAGAAACTTCGAAGCTTCTGAATTACAAAGAAGTTCCGTTTGCAAGTGTTTCAAGGTTGAGGTTTACAAGAACTCTCTATACTATTTTCATAAACTAAGTCATCACATGATCCACTTGAGCCTGAAAACTGCAAATACATCAAGTTTAGCGAACCACCCCAGAGAAAGTGTAAGAAACAGACTTTATCAGCCAGCAAGCAACCCTCAAGCTCTTCTAGTGAAGTTAATGTTCTCGCAGTAAAACCGAAAATCCAAAAACAGTGTATAGATATTTCAGAAGCAAAGAAAAAAGACATAAAGGCTGCTTTTCAGTTTATGCCATTGCAAGACCGTGAGTACTACACTGCCGTTTTAAAAATCTAGTTAAACGTGCATTGTTGTAGAATGCAAAAAGATGTTTAATAAGGAGTAGGGTAAACTATACAGTAGTTGGCACCTTTAGCTGCTAATATGATTAATTTTTATTCGTTTAAATTTTATCGGTTTATCACATTTTCTTTTAACTGTGGTACCAATTAAATCATTACAATAGACTATTGTGATCATCAAAATAACAACAACTTTCAAAATTTAAAAAAGATTTAATTTTAATGAATTTTATAAAAAGTAAAAACAATTTTACAGTTATTGGCACCCATTTCATAGTACTTGTCATAGCCAAGCATAGTTATTGGCACCCTATGCCAATGATTAAAAAGTTAAATTATAGACTTTGTATTATACTTCATAGTTCATCAATAAACTCATCATATCAACATATTTGAATGTTTTCACTGAATTTAAATAAAAACACAATAGTTTAGGCCTTAATAATTTTGTACTACCCAATTGTTTACTGGTAGGGCCTTAATGTATTTGCTTAGGCATTTTATAATAGGTTAAGATCACTATTAATAATATCGTTATTAAATTCAACACAAGTTGCACAGACAAACATAGGGTCCAACTCATCAAATTCAAAATCAATTGGCAAACATTCTTTATGATAAATCTTATCACACAGATCACATTCAAAATATGTGTCTTTAATGTTCGAACCGCACGTGTAGCATAACCCACCCAGCTTTACTTTATTCCCTAAGTTTTTCATTAAAACATTTGGTTTGTTGACACTCTTTAGCAAGTCCAATTTCTGTCCATTTTCTTCTTTTACAACATTATTAGCAACTGTTTTTTATTCCTTCTTAGGTGGCTTTGCTATGTTTTTTGAAGTTCCACATTTCTTCATCTTTGTCATGTTTTGTGTCTGCCTTTTCTGGTTTTCTTTTTTAATTTTATTATCTTCGCGGGTTTTTTTCCTTTCTGACTTCTTTCTCTCCTCTTCAGCCTTCTTTTCCCTTTTTTCCTCAAAGATGGATTTCCATTTTTTTGATGTAATAAAAAAGGGAACTCTCTCCGTCTCCCTTTTTTCTTTCCTTTTTGGCGTTTCCGGCCACAATAGTATTTCTGCTATTGTGGATTGCGATGACTGTGGATTTTCAAGAGGGGTTTTGTTAGGTTGTGTAGGTGTTGAGTAGCACTGTTGGTTTTCCCTTGACTTAGTAGGTGTTGCATAGCTGTGGTCCATTCCAAAAGGATTTTCATTTTTTAGGACTTCATGGCTTGTGGATGGAAGTGCATTTGCGTTATTTTCTGCTGGTATATCAATAATTACATTAGTCTGATCACAATTTTCACTTTCACTCCTCTTGAATTCATCCCACACCCTATAGAGTGTATAAAAGAGGGGGTGTTCTGTATTTTTGTTGACCTCAGAATCGATGTTAACAAATTTGTCTAGGATTTCATCGCCTACAATTCCTACAAACTGTTCAAGGGTGATGGTTTGGTTGGGTGTGCTGCTCTTGTCAACTATTTTACGTTCTTTTCCAAGACACTTTGAAAAGTCTATGGCATCCGATTTCCATGGATAAAGGCCACAAGCCTTAAATCCATTCTTTAGGGTTTCGGGTTTTATCGCTTCTACGACTTCCTTTAAAAGGGGTGCAACGCATTCCCTGGTGACTGCCTTCGTAGGATGATTTTTTCTATATTTCATCAAAGCTTGCTTCCAGCCAGCTTTTATTGGTCGAAATGCAGCAACGTCTGCAGGTTGCAAAATACGTGTTGCATTTGGATACAAAGCTACTAAATTTATCTGTAGCTCACTGCACAGGGTACTCAATTGATATGATAAATGACTCTTATGCCCATCCACGAATAAGATTACAGGCAAAGTAACCTTATTTTCTATCAAATAAGTGTTGAAGACGTTGCCTATATACTCATAAAAAAGCTCAGCTTTCATCCAGCCATTATCACTGTGGCCGATGCCCCAATCGTCTGGGACAGAATTAACAATAGCAGATGGCAACCGTTGGTAGGGATAGATAAGCATAGGTGGAACAACTTTACCAGACGCTGAAAATGTAAACATAGCAGTAACCGCAGACTTCGCCTTTCCTTTGTCTATTTCGTATACATTTTTGGAACCAAGTGGAGCTAAAACCTTTGAATTTTTCGGGCACATTTGAAAATTTGTTTCGTCTCCATTGAATATTCTGTCCGGGTTTTTTAAAATGTCCAAAACATTTTCTTCGCTGAGAACACTCTCAATATTGCTGAACCAATTCTTAATGTCCATTTTACTTACACAAGAACTAGCTGCCGTGACTGCTTCTGCGGTGCGTTGTGTAATTTTAGGGTGGCGACGAAGGAAGGCCTGATACCAACCAATACCAGGTAGGCTTTCTTTAAACGGGTTTGGTCTATTGTTCTGAGTCAAAAATTCCTGCACACGCAGCTGAATATCTTCTTTTCTTCTCGGAAATCCTTTTTTACTGCAATCGATTATCCATTTTTCAAGCAGATCTTCCTCTTCTTTGCTTAATATTGGCGGGGGGCCTCGCTCAGCCCTAGTAAACTGTGAGCTTAATCGGAACAGGATTGTCGCACGAGGAATTCCATATTTCTTTGAAGCCGCTTTTTTCGATAGCAATCCATTTTTTACATCATTCAATGCTGCTTGAAGAGCCTCAGGCTTATACCGCTCTTTTGGCATCCTTGGCAGATTTAAAATCTGGAAAAAACATCGAGATATTAGGCGTATTGTAAAGGAATAGGCTATGTTGCTTGGAGATGTATACTTGAATTAAAAATTAAACAAACCTGGAAAATACATGAAATCGTATGGTTTCTGTATGAACCATACAGCAATCATATGATTTAATTCATTTTTCAGGGTTGTTTTACTTTTAATTCAGTAAAACATAAGTGTTTTTTAACTTTAAAAGAAAAGTGTAATTAATTAATGTGATTCTTCTGAGGGCTCAGTAATTGGCATGCCAATAACTACATCTTGACCCAGTGCCAAGTACTGTGTTGTTACAGTTATTGGCATGCCAGGTCATAACAAAAACACCATGCCAACTACTGTAAAATGTTATACTAATTAGAATTTGATTGGTTATTTAACATTCACATAATATCTTTGGTAACACTAACATAAAAAATTCATTAAGTTTTAAATCTGTTAAAATTGCAGTAGTTGGCACCCAGTGCCAACAACTAAAAAAGCACATTTTACATTTTACAGTAGTTGGCACCCCCATAGTTCTTTTAATTTGAGGTTATGTACATTGAAAACACCCTGATTAGATCTACATTACCTCAACATAGAAGGGTAACTTAAATAATTAACAACAATTGTGTGGTGTGCTAGCTAAGACAGAGTTTGTGTAGCAACATTCTTAACGATTTATTAAGAAATAAGCAGATTTTTACATACCTTTTAATATTGTAGAGCAGCTCACTTAACCTTATAATCATGAAGCTGAGACCACTAAAACCACATGGCAAACTCTACTGGTATTACAGTAACCTAGCAGAGGAACCAGTTTGGCCAACCTAAATGTTATTAAACTGAAAATTCCCACGGGGTGACAACTACTGTAGCAGTGCCAATAATTGTCTGGTTTACCCTATCTAAGTGATACTAAACTTGATCTGTAAAATTAGTATTATTAAGAGAAGAACATTTTGTGTAGAACAATAATATGGTTAAGTATGCCTAATTATTTACAATTTTTCTAATTTAACTTGTTTTATACACAATCATGAACCAAAATATTTAAGTTGTGATACCTCAACACTTTAAAAATACTACTGTTTATTGTTTTGTAAATATCTCATAGTTAAGTTAGCCTTGTTTGATGTTTGTAATTTTAGAAAAATAAACATGTTAGTTTGAAAAAGTTGTATCTGCACTTACACCCTTGTCACTTTAATTTTTGCTCATTTCGTCTATGACAAGGTTCTAACTGCATTTAGGCATATTTTATATAAAATCAACAGTACACAATTTTTTCATAAAAACAAAATGAAATGTTGCACTATAACTATATTACACACTGAGTAAAATTTTGTTAAATTATATTCATAATGAACAAAATTCTAGCATTTTGAATTTTTAAACTCGTTTCCTCTAAAATTTTGGTTGGACCAGATAGAACCTTGTCAAACTAAGGTAGCGAAGTGTTATATCTTGAAATTCGAGGATATTGCACCAATTTCAAAAATTCATCACAGCTTCAGTATATTTCAAGGTATGTTCCTTAAACTTTTTGGGAATGTTTATATATAATTACTATACAATAAAAAATTATAATTATGGTGGTGATTTAATATTTAAATATAGTTGTTAAAGTGCAAACTCAAAAAATAATTTTTATTTATTTAAAATTTTTGTTTCATGACATAATATATATATATATTTTTAATGACAGAAAATGTTTAAATTATTTTTTGTAGCAAATTACAACTTTTAAGGAAAAACAAGATAAAGTTTATCAATTTATGATAAAAAATAATGAATCCATGATTTTTTTTTTTAAATCATTACATTTTAGTCAATTTCAGCCCGGCATTTTTAGCAAGTCAGTAAAATTAAAGTCTGGCATTTTTCAACAAACTAAAAAAAAGTGTCCGGCAGTAAAAGGGTTAATACTTTCAGCTGAAGTTCATCAAAGAGGCAGAAACATTTGTTTACATTTTAAAATTTAGAAAATTGTACTTGATCAGTAGTGTAATTCAGATTGCAAAGATGAAGTTTCACCAATTAATTGTTCTCTGTAGGATGAGTGCACCAGTGAATGACCGTTTAAGAGAGTATTTTATAAAATATATTCTGTGATTCATGTATGAGACTATATAAAAATCAGTGAATGGTACGATTGTTGCTTATTGTTTATTTTGCAGAGTATATATACTTTAAAAGTATTTTGGTAATACTTAGAATATGTAAATAACATTTTACGTACAAATTTCAGTCACCTAGTGAATGACCTGCTCAGCACCAATAAATGACTAATGGAGCCCCAGTAAATGACCGGTCATTTATTGGTAAACGTTACTATTGCATGAGCGGCCATTGAATGGTATTAGCGGTCATACACTGGGGCTGATAGAATAAGGAAATAATAGGCTAAATAAGTAGGTTATTAGGCAAGTTTTAGATAAAAAATTTTATTAATAAATTTTACAAAATCAGAAAAATCAAAATCTCTTTATTTCCATAAGTACAAAGTATTGTATAACATTGTTTTAACAGAATATTGTAGAAATTGATTTTGACATTTAATAATTTGGTTTAATTGTTAAAATTGTTCATTTCAGGAATTAAGTATAGTCCTTTATCTGCAGTTTCAGTTGGTGGACTCATCTTCTTGATGATATATTCCCTTTCTTTTTTACATGTCATATCTCTATTAGGAGGACAAAACCACCTCTGAGATCGACCAATCCTGACCCAACGCCTTATTGTGTAAGAAAATTCACTTTTATTCACAATTTGTCCGGGGAAGTACTGATCTGTCAACACACACTTCACTATGACGTAGTCATTCACTAGAAAATCAGGATCTGGTCCATTACCTATTGAAGGCTGAAGATCAATTTTTCTTTCCCCTGTTGTCGATTTCTTTGAAAGTATTTTTTTAACACCTTTTTCGTTCACCTTTTTTTGTTTTTCTACCTTAGTATTTTTAAAGCTAGTTTTTTAGTTCTCTGTCATTTGTTCTTTTCTTTACAGACTCTTCTTTTTCTATTTTAATGTTTTCTTTCTTCAAATAATATTCTTTCCAGCCGGTAGATGTCATAGCATAGGGGGCTTTTTCAAGAGTTCTTTTTTTCCCTTTTGTTTCAATTTTAGGCCAATGTAAATGTTGTTGAAAAACGTCTATGGGCCTAGTTTCTTTTTCCAAGTATGTTTGTAGTTGTAAGTCATTAACTTTTAGGACTTGATCAGAAGCAAAGCTTGTGGATTTACATAGTCAATCACAGTTTCATTTGATAGAAGATCATAATTCAAATTAGTCTCCACCCCCACTACTTCAATTCCGCCACAGGTATTCACGGGCTGGGAATTATGAATTATTTCTGTATCTTCAAAAAGCCCATAGTCCATGTCATCCAACACGATGGCATCAATAGGAATCAACATACTTGAAATATCTGCTGAATTACCAGAAGATAGCTCTGTTGCATTTGTTTCACTCTCGTCATGTATGATTTGCACTTTCTCAGTTTCTGATGATGTTATTTCTTTTAAGCCTTCTTTCACCACTTCTTCTAATCCATTTTCAATTTCAATTTCTTTATGTATATCTTCAGCATCTTTCTCCAAATTGACTCCTTTTTGAATTTCAGGTTCCTGAATTACATCTTTGCTTGTAGTTTGTGTTTTATTTTTAATCGTTTTCCAAATACCATAGAGATGTAAATTCTCAGTCTCTGCAGGGCTGCCTTCCCTAATATGTATCTCTTGGAAGGCTTTTGTAAGTCTTGGAGCCATCTCATATTCAAGAACTCGAAGTGCAACTTTATAATCATTATCAGATGGAGAGTTGTTTTCACATTGAGTTACCAGTTCCTCTCTTCTTTTAGAAATACATTTAGAGTAATCTACCGAATTAGGATCACATGGATAAAGGCCACACGCATTGAAACCATGCTGAATTGTAGATTGTGTGATCGCCTGAAATGCCTCAGCAAACAGAGGAGCAAAGTTTACTTTCGAAACTGATTTAGTGGTTTCTTGTTTATATTTCCTGATTGATTTTTTCCATGCGTTTTTAAAAGGCTTGAAGATTGCTACATCGCAAGGTTGCAGTATGTGGGTAGCATTTGGTAACAAACAGAAAATAAAAATCTGTTTTTCAACACAAAAGTTAAAAAGCTCCAAATTGATGTGTGACTTATGGCCATCCAAAAACACCAAGACAGGTAGCTGTACTTTAGAATCAACCAGCCATGGATACATTGAATTGGCCATGTACTCATAATAAGTACCACTGACCATCCAACCTGAATCACTCCTCCCTATAGAAAATGTGGGAGGGACAGAGTCAACTACGTCACGTGGCATCCTTTTGAAAGGATACATAATCATAGGCTGAACTACCTTGCCTGCTGCAGAAAATGTGCATAAAACTGTTATGCACTCTTTTTCTGGCCCAGGAGATATTTCGTAGAAGTTTTTATAGCTTTGGCCCAAGAACGTTACCTGATTTTGGGCAGGTACACATATTTGTTTCATCCAAATTCAAAATCCTGGTTGGATCATTTAAAATATCTTCTGCATTGACATCTTTTAAGTAGTTCTTCAATTCAGAAAACCACTCTCTTATCTGTGGTTCCGTTACAGAGTCCGTTACAGAGGCTTTTGCCTTTGATATAATTCCCATATTTTTCTTTGCAATGTTGGGGTGTCTTTTCAAAAAAAGTTCTAGCCATTTCTTTCCTGGCCGGCCGTCACTAAATAGAGTTTCTCTACCCTCATCTTTTACTATTTTATGCACAGTGTCCATGACTTCGTCAGCATGCATTGGAAAACCAAGTTTGGCTTTAGCCAAAATCCAGTCTTCCAGCTTTCCTTCTTCTTCGACTGACAGAACTGAAGGAGGGCCCATTTTTCTTTTAATTGGTGCATCAGAATGTAATTTTGAAATTAGTGTTCCTTTGGGAACACCATACAGTTTAGAAGCTTTGTTTGCAGAAATCCGTCCAGCCTTTACCTCTTGGATGGCTTTTTTTAGGGTTTCTAAGCTGTATTTAAACCTTACATACGGCCTTTTTGAGTTATATATATAACGCCTCATTTCCAGAAGCGTTGTTGTTCTCTGCTTCAGCCATGACTCTGAAAAGAAAAGCTAAATTAAAATTGGAGTTGAGATATAATCAACTGAATTATTTTATTTTACTGTTGCCAGTAAATGACCGATTCTGATCCCATAAATGACCACCAACTTTAACCCCCGGTCATTTACTGGAAGAAGTTGACTAAGGCATATTCCAGCTGATTGGTAAAAGTCTGCTGTTATTGAGCATTCTATAATAAACAGCTCACTTCAGAAAAAAAAATAATAACTTGAATCCAGTGAATGACCGAAATGGTCATTCATTGGTTATTCCTAGGGATCCGATTTAGTATATGACCACCTGTTTTCACGTAAAAGGTTTTAGGTTATCTTGGTGAAATCACTTTCATACCAAAGTATAGGCTTTGAATAACAATATAAATAGCAAAACAAACATAACAAAACTTCTTAGTTGTCTACAATAAATTATGTCAACACTTACCACACTTATACGAGATTCTTATTGCTGGTGAAGTGATCTAGTGGAAGTCGAAGACACTGCTACTAACTATCAAATAAATCAACCACTGCTTTCCCTCCAAAATGTTGGAACTGGATGCAGTGTAGAGAATGACCACAGATGTTTTTAATATTAGTTGTGATTGGCCAGGACGCTCTGTTTTCTTAATATTATTTTCTTTTATGAAAAACGGTCATTCACTGGCGCACTCACCCTAAACATAATAATATTACAACACAGCCATAATGTTTTTCTATTTTAATTCCAGGTTTTCCCGACAGTTTGTGCTGCTCTGCTATCAAATTTGTGTGTTGTTTTGTTACATCGTGTAATCGGTGTAATTATTGTGTGAGTGCTAATTGTAATAATACATTAATAGATATTGTTCGAAGATGTTTGAAGTGCAAAAAAACTATAGTTATTTATTAAAGTTATTGAACTCATTTTGCAAATTTATTGAAGTGAGTATATTAGTTGCATAACCTCAAATAACCTAAGTAGCATACAAATCAAAAGGTTGTGTTTCTATGCGTGAATATTGTTAACAGTTTAGATAATCAAGTTTGAACTAATTGGATTTAAAATAATTTGTTGTAATTTACATTTTTAATCTTCAGTCAAAATTGGTCACATAAGTTCAAATTAAGTAGCATACAAATCACATGTGTGATAACTACTTATTGTTAATAGTGTAGGAATTGGTTTTAAATTAAATTCTGTTGGCCAGTTCCGATACTACTATACTGTAATTCTAAATTACTAATTTTATAACAGGTAGGCTATATTTTTTCAATTTATAACTTAATTTATCGTAGTGCCATTGAATGTACAATATTTTTTGTTAATCCTTCAGGAGTGTACACAAACAAATTAGATGGTTTTCCGATAGGGCTGAAGTTTAATAAGTGGCCTCCATCACAATGGAATTATTGATATTTCTGAATAGCCTATCTACAGGAAACTACCGAATTTCATTATAGTTATTTAAAATTACAGTATAGTATCGGAACTGGATCTGAACTAGATTATAATTATTTAAAGGCTTAAGTATAATAAGCGGCCACCATCACAATCGAATTCTTCATATTTCTGATTAGTCAATTTAAACTACCGAATTACATTTAAATAGCTATTTAAAATTACAGTATAGTATCGGAACTGGCCAACAGAATTTAATTTATCTAACATACTACAGGGTGGTGCAGAGGAAACGCATGTTTTTCAACATTTAATTACTGGAACACAATGGGTTGAAAATAATAAAAACAAGTATTAAATGGTAGGTTTTTTAATGCAGTTTTTTAAATTACATGCCATATTTAGGTTCGAAAAATAATGTCTTTGAGATGACGTCCTTCTTGCTGGATACAAATATTGATCCTCTTCTGAAAATTACGGACGGCTCTCTCCAACATTTCATTCGGCACGGCTTCAATTTCCTGACGAATGGAATTCTTAAGGTCATCGAGTGTGCGAGGCTTGTTCATGTACACTTTTGATTTCAAATATCCCCACAAAAAGAAGTCACATATCGACAGGTCGGGTGAGCGAGGGGGCCAGTGAACATCACCAAATCTCGAAATCACACGTCCTGGGAACATTTGTCGAACCACTTCCATGGATGCTCTCGCCGTGTGAGCTGTGGCACCATCCTGGTGAAACCAAATGTCTCTCATGTTCACTTGACTTCTTTCAAGTTCTGGATGAAGGAAGTTGTTTAACATTTCAACGTAGCGAGCTGATGTCACAGTAACTGCAATTCCTTCCTCTTCAAAAAAATAGGGTCCATCAATACCCAACTTTGAAATGCAGCACCACACTGTTACCTTTAAACTGTGCAGAGGTCTTTGGTGTAATTCTTGTGGGTTCTCCGATGCCCAATACCGACAGTTTTGAACATTGACGTAACCGTCAAGATGGAAATGTGCTTCATCACTCATGAAGACTGTAGCATCGGGATCTTCCGTAAACATTTCATCCATTATGGGACAAAACTCTCTGCACTGTAAAAAATCTCCTTCATTAAGCTGCTGGACGATCATTAATTTGTACGGATGGAACTTGAGGTCATCATGTAAGATGCGGTGAAGCGAACGGCGTAACATACCCAGCGCTACAGCCTCTCGTCTAGGACTAGTAACAACTGCCGTTCTGACTCGTTCAACATTTTCCGGAGTACGAACTGAACGGGGAAGACCAGGTGGTTTCTTTTTCATCACAGAACCAGTACTTCTAAACGCTGCAACCCATCGGAGTACGGTATTTCGATCAGGCACTGCACCTCAACGTCCAACTCTAAAATATTGACGGAAAAGACGTTGCACTATGACTACAGAATCATTGTTTCTAAAAAACTGCTCGACAACGAACACACGATGTTGCACGCTCCAACGCTCCATAGCGACTGAAACGGCATTGTATGGGCCGTCTGCCAACATTCGTTCAAGGTCAATACCCACTTTCGTCGGCGCGTACTAGCGGTTCGAAAAACATGCGTTTCCTCTACACCACCCTGTAAATAAGTATTCCCTATAGGGCTAAAGTATAATAAATGGCCACCATCACAATCGAATTATAGATATTTCTGAATAGCCTATCTAAACTACTAAAATGACGATCCGAATTAGATTATAGTTATTAAAAGGCTGAAGTATGATAAGCGGCCACCATCGCAATTGAATTATTGATATTTCTGATTAGCCTATTTACAGTAAACTATCGAATTTCAATATAGTTATTTAAAATTACAATATACTATCGGAACTGGATCTGAATTAGATTATATTTATTTAAAGGCTGAAGTATAATAAGCAGCCACCATCACAATCGAATTATTGATATATCTTATTAGCCTATCATTATAGCCGAATTTCATTATAGTTATTTAAAATTGCAGTATACGGGGTGGGCCATAAGTCAGTTGTCAAAAATGCATTTGGTGCAATAATATACCAAACAAGCGAAAATACAAATACATTTATTTTACTATGTAGTACAAATACAATTTATTAATACATTAAAACTAGTAGTATTCAATGAACCTACAAAAGATGCTCAAAGTGGTCTCCATGCTGTTCTAAGCAAAGATTGCATCTTTTTAACACAGATTTACAAATTTTGTCGCAAATGTTCCCGGACTGTAAGTTTTCAAATTCTGATTGGATTCGTTCCTTCAAATGCTCAACATTACGAATCTTGACAATAAACTTCATTTTTTAGTATACCCCAGACTGAAAAATCCATCGGTGTTATATCTGGGGACTTGTATCTCACAAACATCACTATAATTATGATCATGTTTTCACCATGTTTGCAAAACAAACACACGCTGTTCTGTTGTTAATTTCCTAATCATACTTTCTCAGATATCGACAATAAACAAACATAACCTCAAACTGCTATTGTTTGACTTAGTCAAGTTCACAACTACTACGCTAGGAAAAACAAAGTCTAAGGATTGCTAGTGACAACTGACTTATGGCCCACCCTTTAGTATCAGAACTGGCCAACAGAATTTAATTTAAAACCAATTCCTACACTATTAACAATAGTTATTCACACATGTGATTTGTATGCTACTTAATTTGAACCTATGTGACCAATTTTGACTGCAGATTAAAAATGTAAATTACAACAAATTATAAAAAAACCTTGATTATCTAAACTGTTAAAAATAGTTATTCACACATAGAAACACAACCTTTTGATTTGTATGCTACTTTGGTTATTTGAGG
The DNA here is from genome assembly GCF_021130785.1 of Homalodisca vitripennis. Taxonomy (NCBI): domain Eukaryota; kingdom Metazoa; phylum Arthropoda; class Insecta; order Hemiptera; family Cicadellidae; genus Homalodisca; species Homalodisca vitripennis. Next base: position 170,393,056 of record NC_060209.1, read on the forward strand.
TTATGTGACTAATATACTCACTTCAATAAATTAACTTTAGTTTTTTGTGTACTTCAAACATCTTCAATCTCTATTAATGTAATATTACAATTAGCACTCACATAATAATTACACGATGTTACAAAACAACACAAAAATTTGATAGCATCACAAACTGTCGGGAAAACCTAGAATTAAAATAGAAAAACATTTGAAATTGCGATCGTAGCGCATTCTGCTGGATGTAATGTAAAACATTCCAAGATGGTCCAACCGTTTAGGGGTTCAGCTCCATACACACGCACACAAGAAATATATAATATATATATAATATTGCTTTGCTTCTTTTGACCTCCTCCAATTTCACACAACCATGTAAGTATGCTGTTTGTAACTCCCAGTCCCCAAGATTCCAATAGGAATCAAAAATAGTTTTTCGTTGTTCACCTGACACATTATTGTTACACTTATAACGACAGTTGTGGTCAAACTCAAAGTTTTCATTTCATGAACAATATGTTTCCGGTCAACGTAGGATTTGCCTGTGTTTCTCAATTTTTTAGCTTGTTCCCGCCGCCACATTGACACTCTCCTTACTAGTTTTCCCCCGTTGTGGAGGAGGAGGAATAGCATTTACTGGTAGATCATCTAGTGGTCCTAACACTTCTTCAGGTATTTGGCTTGATCCTAGAACAAGAACCATTTCTTTCAGGTGACAATTTATAATAATCAGTAACAAAATAATAGTAGTAGTAACATAAGTTTTTCCTTAGTGCTATAGTAATCAAGTTTTTGACTGATTATTTGACCTTCATAGGGTAAATTGAAAGAAAAAGGTCCCAACTTCAGTATCTTTAGTAAACTTATGTAAACTATTCAAATGAAAAAAAAAAAAAAAAAAAAAAAATTCAACCACCTTACCTGTACTCAAGTTGTCACTGCTGGCGTTGCTTGCTTCAGGTTCAGGAATGTAGTTTTTATCTGCGTCCGAGTCGTCATCACCAAACATAGGGGCTTCTGTAATAAAATAAAATAAGACTTATAAGGAGTTATAAGACTGTAGACAGATTATAAGGAGTTTAGGTTTGTATATTACTGTCTGCTAAAATCATAACAGCGATAGTCACACGTCAAAATAATATGCATGGTATTTTTATTGGACTAAGCCCAATGAAGTAATCGCCGACGTTACATTACACTTCTTATAAAATAATCATGGCCAAGCAGCCAGGTTTATCGTTTAACGGACCTGATGAGTCACTGTGATAATCCAGATGTTCTTGAATTTCCCGTTCTTGTAATACCCTCCTTGGCCCCTTACAGTTTTACTTGATGTTCTAGGTTCCATAAAGACATCAGTAGGCCTAGGCCTCGGATCTGTAAATGATATTTACCTCAATTAAACACAAATTTTAGATAATGTAACCAAAGTATAGCAAACAAACCAAATAAATTAAAATGTTAACTCATTGTACTTTCTATAAAACAACAACATTAATTTGACGATAATCACTAAAAAAACTAGAGTAGTTAAAAATTGTAGAGGTTAAACTCACCTAAAATTGAGGACCTTGCCGGACAAAGGGCACATAGTAAGATATTGTACTTTCGGGAAACGGCTCTTAAAATTTATAGTTGTAAAGATATTTTGTAACACTTAAAGGATCCTGTGCTTAAAATTTATTGTACTGGAATATTTTATAAACTTTATTATAATGTTATTACTCTTGTATTTACTGAAAAGTACTAATTAGTAAAAATAAAATTTATAAGAGATGTTATGTGCCCTTTTTTAGCAATACATAGCCTATAACCTAAACTAATGGATAAATGCAGTGAAATATAAAAACAAGTTGATAAAGAACAAACTTTATTACATCACATAGCCAAAATCATAAAAATAAGGTTTTCAAGAATTTTCCTCAAAAATTTGCTCCAGCCATATTTCGTCATCTGCGGTCAAGTACTTCATCAAACTTCGGACATCAATGATTTTAGCTCCCGACACTTCAGGAAATGGCACTGTTGCAGGTTGAATTTCTCCTAATGTTTGTTTATTTACAGTGTTCATAAACTTGAAAGGAGAGTAGGTAGGAACAAAAGTGCTAGAACACACAACAGTTCCATCACTTTTGTATTTAATTATTACGTACTTCATGATTGTAAACTTCTGTTTTTTAGCCAACTTTTGAAAGTCTTCGAAGAAAGGCTGAAGGCTCTTATCCCAATCTTTTATGAGACTTCGATCCATTATTACTGTAAAAGGGGTAGGCTTCTGCCGAGCCTGAACCATAGCTTGCAGCCATGGCTTTGCAGTTCCGATGACCTCTCTCTTTTTGATATGAGACCTAACAAGACCAAAGTTCCGGTCACATTGTGAGAATGAATGGCCCCTAACTGGAAACAACTGTATAATTTCTACGTCAAACACTTTGCTGAAACACGAACAAAATTTAACCATTGTGGCGTTGCGGTTTTGTCCCCCAGCAGAGTCCGATAACAAAACAACAGTTTTTACTTCTGATTTTTCAATATATTTCTTAAGGCAATCGTACAGAAATGAAGCCACACTGTTCGAATTCTTAGATGCTTGTGATTCCATGAAACAGTAGAAGTAAGACTCGTCATCATTGAAAATGTGTACGTTAAATGCTTATAACCATAAAAGCCTTTTGTAAAATTGGCTGTTCACATTAATTCTTGGCACTGGGTAGTTTTGAGCATAGTCAAATTCACATACCAAAAAAGAAGAATCAGTTTTTGCTTTTTCTATGAACTCATGTTTTAAAGCTAGTCTTCTTTTATATTTACGCTGATGAATCTGATAAGGTACTTTGATTGGATCATTAGGATTTCTTGACAGTTTTTCTCTGCATTCTGTACAATAATCGCACACATAACTTTTAGGTGACCTCATACCAAATTCATGGCCAAACTTAGATTTGAAACACTTAAAGTAGTGGGGGTAGCCCATTTTCAAGTTTTCATTTGTTTCAGACCTATAAAACTCTTGAAACAATGTGTAAAGAGTTTTAATATTGAGCTCCGGGTTGTCAAAGTACTTTAGAGAGGTTTTATTGCCACTATAATGGCTTAGGCTATATGGAATTGATTCAAGGTGTGTCTTCATCAAATCAAAAACATTATGTTTCAATTTGTGTGGTCGATTAGTGTGATGACCTCTCCGTTCTGTAAAGTCCTGATCATTTAACACTTTTTGTTGGATTACTCTTATTCTTTTAGGACTTATTTGTAAAAGTTTTCTTAAGAAACCTTGACAGACTGATACCTTAAAACCACCAACGTTGATACTATAGGCCCAAATATTAATTCGGGCTTTTTTGGGTTGAATGGTCTGAGTTTGTTGATCAATCTTTTCTATACATTTAGAAATAAATGAGTCTTGCAACTCTTTACCTTGGTTGTAGAATGATGAAAATAATTCGTTCTGATGTTCTGCAGTAAAACTTTCAAAACATTTCTTACTACAACACTCGGTAACATAAAAAAAACTGCTTTCCACTTACAGTCTTTCCAGACCTACCGACATACTCTTTGCCTTTAAATCGTTTCACTTTAGCACTTTCACGTTTCAAATTTGTATTGTTACTGTATAGTTTACGTTTGCGTTTAACTTTCGGCTGATCCATTGCACTTAATAGCTCTAGTTTTTAAAAGGATTTAACTTATGAACAATGAACATAACCTCAATAATTCAACAAGCTGAAAATAGAAACAGCACTGATGTTAGATGTCATTGTTTTGGATTTTGTCAGCTGCACAGCTGCAAAAAAAATTCTCTCAGAAACCAAGGAATAGAGATTTTTTTTTCAAACTTTCAGGGCACATTCTAAACAACATGGCGGATCCAATAAAGCAATTGCCGGAAAAAGGGCACATACACCTATATGCCCTTTGTCCGGCATTGTCCACAATTGTCACCATTTGGGGTTGGTTCTTCATCCATTTCAATACAATTATGACGCAACTGATTACAACACTTAAGTGATAATAGCAATTAATGAATTAAATCAAACCTTATCAAAAAACGGCTGAAAATTATTAATAATACTGACACACATAAGTAACAATCAACACATGGTTTTCGCTTGCCTTCGGTGGACAAGGGATCCAAGTGGCATTTGGACCCCTAGCGCTCCAACGGTTAAACAAAGAACCCGAAGTGGTTTAGGGATCTCACGCTAGGTAGCAGCACCTGTCAAGGATAGAGCTTAGATCTCTTGTCCACTCAACAGAACAATATTTTTACAACAGTTTCCAGTCAATAACTCAAATTCTTAAAAAATGTCACTTGGACCCCTTGGCTTCTGGGGTCCTCATATATATAAAGATAATGAAATTCGGTAGTTTAGATAGGCTAATTGGAAATATCAATAATTCGATTGTGATGGTGGCCACTTATTATACTTCATCCCTATAGGGAATACTTATTTAGTATTTTAGATAAATTTAATTCTGTTAGCCAGTTCTGATACTATACTGTAATTTTAAATAACTGTAATGAAATTCGGTAGTTTAGATAAACTAATCAGAAATATCAATAATTCATTTGTGATGTCTGACCGCTTATTATACTTCAGCCTTTAAATAACTATAATCTAATTTGGATCGTCATTTTAGTAGTTTAGATAGGCTATTCAGAAATATCAATGATTCGATTGTGATGGAGGCCACTTATTATACTTCAGCCCTATCGGAAAACCGTCTGATTTGTTTGTGTATACTCCTGAAGGATTAACAAAAAACATTGTACATTCAATGTCAATACGATATAAATTTAGTTGTAAATTGAAAAAAATATACCAGTTATAAAATAGTTTGTTTCAACTTTTTTACCTTCAGATTAAATAAGTTTAAGTTTTCATTTAAAACATCCTGTACATATTTCACTTCACTCATGTTATACTACACACACACACACTATCGGTTGGTCGAAGTATGATTACATGTACATGTAATGAAGTTAGATATTGTAATACATTTTTAATAGACATTTTTATCAAAACAGCCCAGATTGTTACAGATTAATCAATGTTTACGATTTTCGAGTTAAAGACGTGTGTGTATACTGTACAGGACAACGTCTGTCGGGTCTGCTAGTATTCTTATAAAATTTTAAATTAATCCTATTTAAAACTTTTATAGTGTTAAAGAATACATATTCTCTATTCCATGTTGTCTTCCCTTTCTCTGCATTGCTGGCAAGTAAGTGTTGTCCTTGCATTGTGCTCCTTGCAGATGGCAGACGTACAGACGTGACACTGGTGTTGGGTGAACCGGTTTCTTCCGTAGGGGACAAATGGCACAGCGCCGTTTAGTGTTGTCTTGGTTCTGTCTAGGTGGCGGCGGCGGCGGAAATTGGCCCACTCGCTGGATCTTTTGCCTAAGTCCAATAGAAAGGTCGGTGAGGGAGACTCTCCTTTCAAGGTGTGGCATCGCTAGAGACCTGGCGAGCTGGGTCAGGTAGAAACGTCTTGTTAAGTTCTCCTGTGTATTTGCTTTGTATATAATTTGAGAGTTTATTCCTCCTATATTCAACAAAGCGAAGAATAGTGTCAACGGCCACCTGTTGCTGATTCGAGAGACATTGTACTCACTTTTGAGTCGATCCACAACATAAACGCCTCCTTTAGTATGATTATAAAAGGTAATTACTTCAGGCTTGCCGCTCGTTTCATCAATTGTATCGTCTTTGTGCATTGTTGAAAGCATAAGCACATTTTTACCCTTTTTTGGCACATATGACGCCAGAAGACATTTGTTGGGTTTTAAAAATATTAAAACCGTTAGAATTTATCTAACGCGCGAGTGATCCCGGGTTAAGCAGGAAATCTACTATGCCATCACCGTTAGGTACCGTCCGGAACCAACCGTCACCGTCAGGCACCGCCTTCTCCGTAATTTTTTCAGCGATCACCCATTTGCCCGGCAATAGCTTCGTCAGGAACCGGAGCTAACCAGTTGCGATGGAGAGTTCATCAGACGAGGAGTTTTTTGTGATAGCTGCGGCGTGTGCTGAAAAAGAAAGAGAGAAATGGAAGAAGCATAGGTTCTTTGTGCACGAAATTTTCAGAAGAAGAAAAGAATATGGTGAATTTCATCATTTGTTTTAGGATTTGAAAAAAGACAACGCTAAGTTCTTTTTATATTTCCGCATGTCTCCAAAGAAAGTCTACGAGTTGTTCGAGTTGCTGATATTCCCAGTGAAACACAGTAACTTCCGTGAGGTCATTGGTTCTGAGGAGCTGCTGGCCCTGACACTGAAGTAAGTAAATTATAAATTTGACTTTTCAATTTAATATTTAACCCTTTAAGTGGCAGTAGTCTGGCACTTTGTAAAATGAGCCAATTTTTTTATAGGATGGTTCTAATGTTGCCAAATATGACTTAAAAAATAATTTCTAAACAATTTTATTTGTTTTTTTTTGGGTGGAAAATTGATATTCCAGCGAAACATAAGCAACCTGCATTTATCCATGTGTGGTGTATGATTTACTGGGATATATATTTCACACTTTTTGGATATTAGAGGCATTGAATGAAATAATTGTCATATGCATAATATTTTAATAATAACAGCAAATATTAATTATAATATTATTACAAACATTATTACTAAAGATAAAAAAACTCTTTGAAACACAATAACGTATTTTGGGGCTTGTTTTGTAGCCTTTTTCATCTAGTTTTGGTGGAATGGAGTGAAACAATCCTTGCAGAGAGCAACGTTACAAGTCGGGCAGACCATATTGCTCCTCTTCTCCTTGGCCTTTGTAGAACAATGTGCGCACCTCCTATACTTCTCAATTTTTTGGGGTAGATGTGCCTACATTTGAGTGCCGAACAGCATTTTGAACAGTCGCTCGTCCTTTTGTACTATTCCTTTTTCTCCCCCATCCTCTTCCTGGAGAAAATTCTTTCTGAAGTCTTGAAGAAAAACTTCCCATGAGGCCATTTACAAGAGCAAATCTATATTTTAGGTGTGTGATTGGTTTGTTCTTTTTTGTTTTACAATCATGTGAGTACATTATATAGCTATTGACTACAGCTGAATCAATAAAATAATAAAAAAGCTTCATCCACCACTTTTTTGATTTCTGAACTATTGAGTAGGTTGACATATGCTGGTCAAAGCGATCAACGCCTCCCATGTACTGGTTATATAGAGCTATTGCCTCTGGACATGTGACCTCTTCACACATTCTCATATGATTTGACCGTAACACTTTGGTGATCTTGGATGGATCACACATATTTGAGATGACAGATACTGGCTTTTTTCCCCTATCCTTCCACTTTACAACACTGACTTCACCGCATTGGGCAAAGTCATGGGAATGGGTTTCCATTTCATTTTTACCTTTCAAATTATCCACACGGTATTCAGCTCTAGTTTCTAATATGGTTGCACAAGAAAATGTGTCTTCCTCTAACAAAGTATGCTTAAGCTGGACAGTACGAAATGGGCAGTTTCCTAAGAATTCAACAAGCTGTTCGTCAATACTCAAATAATCTGAGGGGTTGAAAGAATTTTTTGAGTTGGATACAAAATCTTCTAAACTTTCCCTTATGGGAGCTAACTTATCAAGTGCTTTTCGCTGGTCCCTAGTTCTTATGTAATCAAATCTGAGACATCGCATGAGAAACTTGAAACGCCGTGCACTCATAGTTACGTATATAGCCTCTACCCCCGTACCATTGCTGTTATCCCACATGTCCATGATGTTTGTACGGCTTGATTTTAATGTGCCTGCTAACAACAGGATACCAATTAGAGATTTTATTTCTCACACATCTGTCAATTTTGCATCCCTTTCTCTTACAAAGCGATCCTTAATTTTTGTAATGTAAATGTTAGTGTATGAGACAATTTTTTCAAACATGTTTTCATCAATAATACATTCAATAGACTCAAGATGAGTTTTTGCATTTTTGGCGTGACCCTTTGGCCCAGATCTATGAAATGTTGGAATTATATTGTAACGCTGAGTAAGTGATGTACGAGCCATGTTAGGTTCTACATACCACCTTGTCTCCTTATTCTTACCTATATAAAATTCACGAAGATCAACATCTTGTCTTTCTTCCATAACGATATCCTCATCATCAATTATGTTTTGATCAGCCACATCACCGAGAAATGCTTCATTGTCTTCTTCACATTCATTGACACTGCGATCATCTAAATAGTTTTCATTTGCTTCCACTACATCTTCTTCAACTTCATCTGGATCTTCTATACCCAAAACACTCTCACAGTCATCATTTTCTGTTTCCCTCAACAATAAGTTCAACTGTTCCCTGTCACGCTCATGACTCATATCAGCCATTATTACGTTAATTAGGAGCTCAGAAACAAATAATAAAGATAAAACTACTATTTTAATATTGAATGTCAAACAAAATAAAAGAAAGAACTGTAACTTAAATAGTCGCGTGGATTCTGGACAGACCCCAAGAAGCGCACACCTCAAAACTCTAGTGTAAAACACAAGAAATAGACAGTTATTCACAAGCAAGACACTACAGGCACGAACACTCAAGAGCCGACTGGAAGGTATACGGCTGCTCAAGGTCACTAGCGCTGCCAACTTAACTGGTTCAAAAAAGTAATATCCCTGGGGTCCGAGCGGACCCCGCGCGACTACTGGAGTGTTAAAAACCACGCGAAGCAATGTCGTCGGTACGCAACGGCGACGGTCGGTGCCGGACGGTGACGGCATAGTGGGTTTCCTGGCCTCTTTCACACACATCTAATTTGGACATCCGATATTTTATCGACCGTCCAAAATCCAATAGTGGCGCATAGCAGTAAACGGGAGCTTTCAGACTAGACGATCTCTGAACGGCAACGATAAAATGCCGTTTAGCAGCCGTCCACTGCCACTGCAGACCAACGCCATCGTGCCGTTGCCGTCCTTACAGTGGCGTACGTGTCCATTCGTGCGCTTCCAGACATATCGATCTTTTACCGTCCGTCCTCACTCCTCACTGCGCCTTCTCCCTGCACAATCGCTGTTAAACTGTAACTGTGCCCAGCTTGTTTGTTAATATGGATGGAGAGTTTGCTATTGATAATGACGTGCTTATTTCCCTAGTGGAAGCCAAACCAGTGTTGTGGGACAAAAGTTTAGATATTTTTAAAGACAGAAATGCAACCAGAGATGCCTGAAGAGAAGTGTGCTGTGTACTCGATAGTGATTTTGAAGAAATGGAGGTAAAAGAAAAAAAATATATTCGGTAAGTACACTATTATAAATACTTTATTAATTCTTTTTAACAGCATCTTTAAATATAATTATATTAATCTAGAATAACCTTTTTAACTAATTAATGTAATCGAAATTAAATTCTTGTGAAATTATTGAATGGTAACGATAGTTTTAAGGTATACATAAGCATTTATATTTAAGTTACTAGTAATTGTAAACTGTAATGTTTATCTTTATTATTTATATTTTACTCATTTTCCAGGGAACAGCGCCAATAGTTGTTACAAAGTATTGGCTTAATATGTTTCGAACGTTGTTGGCTTGAAGTCCACCTCGTGTTGTAGCTTCTCTTGGCAAGTCCTCCAATCCAGTGATTGTTGTGGTATCCTCTGGTAAATACCCATCCCGATCACGAACAAAGTTGTGAAGAACGATGCACGCTTTTATAATGTCAGTTGCAAAATCAGGTTCAACGTTTATAGGCCTGTGGAAGATACGCCATTTGTTGCTTAAAATCATTAGAGAGAAGCAATACAACACTCACTACAGCACACCATATACTCGAATAACTTTCTGAACGGTAAAAAATCGATGTTTGTGCAAGCCTCACTCAAACGATAAAACATCGCCTGTTACTTTATCGGACGTCCAAATTTGATGTGTGTGAAAGAGGTTAGAAGGCGGGAATGGGCCGCGGCGGCAAATCGAAGGTCACCGGTTGACGTCACGCCGGCGGCTCGCAGACCGGTTTTAGTTAATGCTGGGCGAAATAGGGGACGAGTCAACCTGTCCCTCTACAAACCTTGCCTGGTCCCCTCCTTTTTTTATTCTTACAGTCTTTGAAGACATGCTCCTTCGCGCAGTGCGAACAACTTGGCTTGTCATTTGTGCAAAACTTTGCCACATGTCCAAACCTTTGACACTTGTAGCACCTTGCTAAGTCCACATAATCTTTAATCCTGCAGCTTTCCACTCAATGTATGCCCTACCTTTCCTCCTCACCCTCACCCTCACTGAGCATTCGGCTACCATATGGTTCCTCTTTACTTCGTTTCTCCTTTCAGCTTTTTTCTGGTATTTGTGCTTCACCTGCGGCGGGAGTCGCAACAGGTAGGTTCACTGCCCTTTCGCTCCCTTGTAGAGAAGAATGTTATGTGATACATATAATAAATTACTCAGAGTACAATTTGAACGGTATTTCTTCTACGTCATAATTATGTTGGAAAATTGAACGACATTGTAAGAAATAATTTAAAATCTCACGTGGAGCTGGGATATTGTGTGTACATTTAATAACATCAAGTGTTGTCACATTTCACTTCATCATTAAGTATAATCCTCATTATCATTATATTTCCACTACAATTATTCTACGAAAATGTCATAAAATTTAATTTTTTGTATTTGTGTTAAGTCTACATGGCAAATTCCTTGGTGATATATGCATTATCTTTTCATTAGCACATCAACTTTATAGGAATATAGTTAATCGTTTGTTTACATGTGGCCTGCAGTTAATAGTTAATCTCATTTGTAGTTCTAGTATGGGCCTAGTATTTATAGAATATTCATAGTTAGTGTAACAATATAAAAATTAGATAAAATAATCTCTTAAATTGAGATGTCATTAGTTCAAAATAACGGTTCCATTGAATACGTATAAGAATTACTTTATAAAAGTACACAATATACGTTACAGTTCACATAATGATAAAAATGTAGGCTATAATTTTAATGGTTTAAATAAGTACACACTCTGCACATGTAATAAATACTGTAAGATTGAAATTTAAAGAAATAATGTTGGGATTTTCTTTGGCATCAACAAAATGGCGTCTATTCAAAACAAGACAAATAACAAGAACACAACTATAGATATAAAAAATGTACAGGATACCAGCTTTTCACTGTCGCTAATGGTATCTCCCGTATCAGAGCTGGAGTTCTCTGATGAGTCATTGTCAAGGTCAGAATCAACGCCATGTCAAATCAAATCAAATCAAATCAAACCAAATCTTTTATTGCTCGTCACAATTACACATTGTATGGCAAACGTCAGAATTAATTATAAATTTAAAACTCGAATACCACATTACCACCACGTCCAAACTTACATAATGTTCATTGCATTCCAGTCTCATTCATCCATCGCCAATCTCAACCCACTTTCAGCGCTGGAGTCAGTCATCGAATTGGGCGGTCTCCCAGTTAAACGCCAGAAACTCGTCAACGCTGTAGAAAATGCATTTGACACCAGGAAGCGCTTAAGACGAGCTTTTGACGCCTTGGGCGTTTGGGCGTTTGTAATAAAAATTTGGCAAACTGTTGATGAAATGAACACCTGCCTGCGAAGGTAAGTGCTCATAAACCACCGTTCTATGTCTTCCAGTACGGTAGTTATCTCTGCCTCTAGTCTCATACCCGTGTATGTCACGTCCCCTGTTGTTAGGGGGCACATTTAGACAAACAGAACCAAGATGTTTCTAAAATGTAGAGACTGGGCAAAGTCAACAGTTGCAAAGTTTTGAATGCTGTCCTGCACGACTCTCTGAAAATTCAACTTTGCGATGATACGAATATAGCTTTTTTTTGCAATTTGAACACCCTCAGGAAATTATTGCCTGTACAGGCCCCCCAACAACACCACTCCATAGGAAAGGTGAGAGTGAATTAGCCCATAATATGCCGCAATCAATACCTGACTGGGGCAGTACCGGGCCAAGGACCTCAAAACATATATTTCCTGAGGACAGTTTTGGCGCACACATGGTCAATGTGATTATTCCATGTCAACCCTCGGTCGAGGAGTATTCCAAGGAATTTTGAGGAGTAGACTGTCTTCCAATAAGGAATCTGCCAACATGACGGCTGACCCACATTGGGAGTCCGTTGGACGCAGTGTGAAATTCAACACGTTGGATTTCGAAGAAATTCGTTTGAAGGTTGAGGTTATTGAAATATTGCACAACAATTGTTGATATCTACAAAGGATTGTAGCTCCAAACCTTCTTGTGTGTTATCTCTGAAACAGAGAGTCGTCTGTCATCAGCATACTGCACAATTTTACCATGCAGCAGCGATGAATGTACGTCGTTGACGTATATCAGGAAAAGGATTGGACTGAGTATAGAGCCCTGAGGGACTCCATAACTCAGTTGAATTGGTTTAGAAAATTGGTTTGAGATCTGAACCACTTGACTTCTCTGACTTAAAAATGATTTAAACCATAAGAGCGGCACACCTCGGATGCCATGAGATGTAATGTGTCAAGCAGTATTTCATGGTCAACGCAGTCGAATGCTTTAGAAAGGTCCAGGAACACACTTAATGTGTGATCCTGACGTTCTAGACCCTCTACAACCATATCAACCAGACTCACCACTGCGTCTATCGTCGATTTATTTTTCCTGAATCCAAATTGGTGTTCAGAAAGCTGGTTGTTTTTGTTTAAGAAAATAAAGCATTCTCGTTAGAAAGAGTTTTTCAAATATTTTGCTCAGTACAGGCAAAATTGAAACTGGCCGATAGTTATTTAATGAACAGGGGTTTTCTTTCTTGAAAATTGGATGCACTTTTGCAATTTTTAGGAGAGAGGGAAAAAACTCCTGAGTTAAAAAAGACAAATTGACCAATTGAGTCAGTGGTTTCACGATATGCTTAGAGCATTGTTTTATTAACCACATGGATCTCGATTCTAGATCATTCGATTTTTTTTAGCTGGGAATTGTTGAATGATTTTATCGAGCTCTTCCTCAACTACAGGAGTCAGAGCCATTGAGGCTGTTGGACTCTGTCTACGCGTGGGATTCCCCTGTGTGCAGCGATGGACGAGGGCCCCGTCCACAAGCAACAGACGCAAAAAATCCGTTTAAACTCGTCGGCAACCCTAGAGGCATCGCTCACCAAGGGTGTCCCCAATTTTGACTGTGATTTGCTTGGATTCTTGATGTTTTATTGTTAATGATGCCCCATACAGTTTTAGAAACGTTTTTTTTTTTGAAGAAGTAATTGATTTTGAGACATCATACGATTTTGCAGCTTGGATCACCTTCCTGTAAATTTTTTTATAAATTTCGAAAAAAGATTTTGAAACTGTTCATTGGCTGTTTTTTCTGTTTATTTCGGAGAAAAACTTTGAGTTTTTCTCTCGACACCAGAATGCCTTTAGTGACCCAAGTATTATTTACCTTCTTTGGACGAGGTTTGATCGTTTTTGTAGGGCAGCAGGTGTTGAGATGGAAGTTCAAACATTCATTGAAAATTTGAAACTGCTGCTCTACTGGGTGTGAAGAATTTAGAAAATTCCACTTTTCTTTTGAAAGGGAAGCGTTGAGGAGAGCAATATTTTCTGGCCTCGTGTCTCTTATTGTTTTGGTAATTCTTGGTTCTCTCTCTCGATTTGTTTTCCACTAATGATAGCCTCTTGGCCATAGTGGTCTGAGATAGCTGTGTTGACCACCGATACTGTGACATTTTCAATGTTTGTGATGATGTTATCAATAGCCGACTGTGTTGTAGCCGTCACTCTCGTTGGAGTTTTGACCAGCAGTTCAAGGCCGAATGACCTCAGCAGATCGTGGGGTAGGATTTCCCGCCATAACCTCAAAACTTCCCACAACCCAATCACGAATACAGTATTACAGTTAACTACTAATAGATTGTCACTGTTACACACATAAAATTAAACTAACAGGAACTACGCTATAATTAGCAAAAATTACGATAATTTGAAACTGATCACGTAAAAGCATTTAACCCTCCGTAACACGCGTGACGTTAAGTTACACAATTACACGTGCACGAAGTGTGACTCCACTATTGTTATATTTTTCACTTTCTTAATAAATCCTAATTCTATGAAGATTTTGTAAACCTTTTTAGTATTTAAACATCTAATTGTGTGTTTACACATGAAGACTTGAAATAAATAACGGGCTAAGTGCCAAAAACAAAGTTTTGAGATAATCAAGTTTTTCTGTTGGGTGAAATAACTACGTACAGTATTGAGATTATAATTTGATTATAGTTACATGGGTACAAGATACACAATATACCTAAAAATCAGACATGTATCTAGAATCATTTAAGAGTTAAAAAATACAAAAGTGTAACATGGGCTAAGTGCCAAGTCATAAACCTATTTAATGGGCTATGTGCCATGTCATAAACCTATTTAATGGGCTATGTGCCATTGATTACATTTGCAAAATTTCTTCATAGAATATCGTGCTTTCATTTTTAAGAAATGGTAATAATTGACGCAAATCTTTTTTCTTATATTCTGTTAATCTGTTCTTACAACTCAAGTTGAAAAGCTTAATTTGTCCCATTTCCACATTTTTCTTCAGCACATTACATTCTTTCCATGCTTCCATTTCATTCAATGTCGTCCTTGTTTTTACTTTCACGTTGCCTTTAGATACTTGAATCCAGTGTACCTTGGATATTTCTAACTTTTTAGTATCCAAAGTGTTTTCAGCAGCGGATTTAAGTCAAAGAAATCTTCAGGAGCCATTAGTGTGACTGTATATGGGTTTTGCCTGTTTGCATTCGCTATCAAACTAACCAAATCCATTGGTGTTTCGCATTTTTCAACACGCTTCCTTTTTTTCAATGAGCGCAAAGTCCCTGTCACAGCTCATAAAAGAGTGCCCCGGTACCAAGAACTTTTGATTAATTTCATGAAACTGTTCTGTAGAGATAAGATAGTACCACAAGAACAATAACATTTTGTTCTTGTTTTGTCCAAAACAATTATCACTCCACACATTGAGAACCTTTTTGTTGGTTATTCCATTATTTAAGGACTTAAAAAAACAAGAAGCAATTTCGTTACTTCCTCTGCCTGTTATTGACTCATTCCATAAAAACATATTTCCTGTATTGGA
Organism: Homalodisca vitripennis; assembly: GCF_021130785.1. Taxonomy (NCBI): domain Eukaryota; kingdom Metazoa; phylum Arthropoda; class Insecta; order Hemiptera; family Cicadellidae; genus Homalodisca; species Homalodisca vitripennis. The sequence goes on from NC_060209.1 coordinate 170,408,156, forward strand.
GTCACCCATATGAATACATAAATTATAGCAGGATAACTGTCGTGAATAATACATTTTGTTGTGTGTTAAACATGGCAGTGACAGCACCTGCTGAAGATCCATAGATACAGTGCAAGATCTATGATTAGAATCTTTTGAGTTGGTTAAATCGTCTTTCATTACAGATAAAGCTTTTGCAGCTTTCCTATGATGATTTTCAATTTTAAATTGTAACTCTCTGTTTCCAGGGCTGCCCTGTCTCTGGGCTTTCAAAATATCACATGTGTCGCATGTGTCTGTTCTTGGAAGACGGAAGGATAAGTCTGGGAAATGTTTCTTGAAAGTACTAAAATAGTAACGATAAGTTATCGGAGAGTCAGTGTGGAGTTTTTTGAATGCAAGATACATTCTATTTATGCTTAGATCTTGGCTAAGATATTTCCTCGAACTTTTATTCCTTGTGTAATGGCTCTCATCACGTGGGAAAGTGTTTATGTGTCCAACAACAAGCATTTCATGTTCTTGGGAGAATTTCCTTGTTTTCAATTTATTACCTCTTTTTTCAGTGTATGAGGTCATGCCCAATTTTTTCGCACTCACTAATGTTTCAACTCGCCTCTTGTTTATGGAGAATGTATCCAAAAAAGTTTGTTTACAAACACTGAACACACCACCTCCTTCATGTGGTAGAGTAAAGCAAATAGTGCATTGCCTTCTACTGTCCTTCTCATTTGTGTAGTTACCATGTCGCCTTCTTTTTACTGGTATGAGAATTAGAAGTCCCATGAGAAGGTTGTTTTGTTTGACATTATCCTCCAAGTTGTACAAATCAGTAAAGAGCTTCAACTTCCAATCAGAACTGATCGTCTTACACTCGTTCTTACATTTGCAAATTGCCTGTAAAATAAAACCTATGTTAGTAGCTGACATTACTGAGTGTCAGCCACTTAGCCCTATATTTCAAGCCTTCAAAATTTCTTAACTATGTCTAACCTGTGTTCATTTCGTATTTCCTATGGTATTGAAACCCATGCCTTTTGATTTAAAATGTTTTGATACACGACAGCGATGATATTATTATCCTTAATAACTATTAATAAATTAAAAAACACTTACCCTAGTACTAGGTTCTTCCTTAGCACTAACAATTTGTTTCTTCTTAGTTATGTATGCCAATCCTTTACTTCTTCGTAATTTCATCTCCTGCTGGATTGTACCTTCTCCTTTCTTCCTGTTTTTCTTTTGAACATGATGTTCTTCAAATACGTTCTCCATAGTAACAGTTATAATGATCAACTATTATTACAATAGAAAAACACTAACATAACCTCAAACAGTTCACTTTAGCCCTTGTAAATAAACAACAGCAAGCTGACTAAAACTGGAAGTGGCACTTAGCCCGTCATATAGGTTAGGCGGGTGGCACATAGCCCATGGCGCAGTCTATCGGATTTATTTAAAACTACTTCCAATGCATTTGGCACTTACCCCGTTATATAGGTATGTAGGGCTTTACATTCAGAAACATATTAAAAAAAAACCATTTCGTAATTTTTGGCACTTAGCCCGTTATTTATTTCAAGTCTTCACATACTTTTTTAATTTTGGGTGGGTGTATGCATGTGTGTTTTGTAATAAATAATAAAATACGATCAGTTTTTATGAAAGAGTTAACTAATTCATCTACAACTAACATTATAATTGAAAACAATCACATGTTGAATTTATAGAAATGATAATGATAAACATTATTAGCATAATAATGAAAGTAAAATATGATAATTTTAATTAAAAATATTGTTAAAGTTGTTTCACTTAGAAAAATTGGTGTTGAATGAATAACGTCTTACCAGCATGTCAGTCTTTGTCTTGTATTTCTAGTACTTATTCATGACTAAACAATAACTGTTAATACTTCCTATTCAAGACTTTACAAGTACAGTATTTTTACAACCAGATAATTTATAATTAACGAAATGTTAAATCCATCAAAAAACAAAATGCCTTGAGTAAAGTTTTAACAAATGTTGTTCAGTTAGAATCTGAATCTTCTTCTATCATTTGAACTTTGGCATCACAGTCCATGTACACATAGCTTTCAATATGTTCCATACAAAAATATTTGTGGCATCCCTTACATGTGAATCGGGTTGGTCTGTTCTTTTTTCTGTCACAAAAGCTACACCTTCCATGAGTTTTCTCCCTTTGATCCAGTACATGATTTGGTTGAGTTGCTGGCAGTCCCAATATTTCCCCCAGACGTAATCTTATTGACGTTGGGATGTTTGTCTTCGCAACTCTTGCTCTGATGTAGTAATCAAGTAGGTCTTTGGCCAGTGTTTTAAGAAAATCATTTCTCAGCAGGTTGGTGTTTCCACTGTTGGCCTTATGTATTACATAGGCATTGATGCCTCCAATGTTCAAAAATGAAAAAATACCACTAATGTCCACCTCCTGGTTATTCTTGCAACTGAATACGAGCACTTCATCTCGTCGACTTTGTCTTCACCTGATCTTGTTGCATTATAAAATGTAATAATTGCTGGTTTGTGCACTTCATTATTTTCATCAGTTTCCACTTCATCTGTAATGAAGTGTTGACAGGGCCAAGACCACCTTGTTTTTCTTTGATTTGTAAGAGACAAGTCTGGTATTTTCTCTAAAAGCGAAAACACGAATCTACTGAGCGATTATTTACTTCTTTCATGAAGTTTGGGATCTTGTAATATATATTACTAACTACTAGTACATAATATATTTATGCATATATATATAAATGCGAATGTTTGTTTGTATGTTCCGTTATAACTCTGGAACCAATGCACGAAACATCGTGAAATTTTGTACAGCGATTCTACACGTTCCTGGAAGTAACATAGGCATACTTTTAGAGAGGTGGCTGTTTCGCTGTTTGTATGTATGTCCTTTATAGAATCGTAAACTATTTGACCGATCATTATGAAAATTTGTATGTATATTTATTTTTCGACGGAGAAGGTTTATATGCTATGCCTATAGATGTATCTCGCTACCAGGCGGCACTGCAAAAGTTACAGGTTTTTAAAGCGCCTGTACACTATAAACTGCGATTACGAGACAGTTAAGTATATTAAATAGCGAAAAACTATTTGAAGGCGCTAAGCTTTGATGTATATTTGTCTTCAAAATACATTTCTGCTTGAACTTAAAGCTTTAGTGTTAGACCACTTTATAATAAAGTACATGTACGTAGACAATGGCTATAAACATACACTTTTGACAGATTTTCTTGATCGTGGCAAAAATACAAACTCTACATCGTCGTTGGAAATATAATTCATTTGAACCAGAAGTGCACATACACGGGCAAAGCTTACGAAAAGCGTGCGAAGCCGCGGGAAACAGCTAGTCATATTTATATATCATATATTTATATTCATATGCCTGTGTTGTTGTATAAATATATGATGTACTAGTAGTTAGTAATGTATATTTCAAGATCCCAAACTTCATGAAAGAAGTAAATAATCGCTCAGTAGATTCAAGTTTTTTCGCTTTTAGAGAAAATACCAGACTTGACTCTTTTATATATATATATTTTTATCAATAAACATTGAATCGCAAAAAGTACTTGCTCCGCCGGGACTCGAACCCGGATCTCTCACTTGCCGGGTGAATGTGCTACCATTACACCACAGAGCCCTCACTTTTTACGATTCAATTATTTTGTATTTGGCCGTATCTGTCACATATGCGTTTAAATAACTAAACTTAACATATGATCGGAAGACCAAATACCTGTCAAAAACGACTTTTGTTTACATTAATCAAGTTCGTATAAATGGCAATAGCCTTATTTTATTTTTATCAATAAACATTGAATCGCAAAAAGTACTTGCTCCGCCGGGACTCGAACCCGGATCTCTCACTTGCCGGGTGAATGTGCTACCATTACACCACAGAGCCCTCACTTTTTACGATTCAATTATTTTGTATTTGGCCGTATCTGTCACATATGCGTTTAAATAACTAAACTTAACATATGATCGGAAGACCAAATACCTGTCAAACGACTTTTGTTTACATTAATCAAGTTCGTATAAATGGCAATAGCCTTATTTTTATTTTTATCAATAAACATTGAATCGCAAAAAGTACTTGCTCCGCCGGGACTCGAACCCGGATCTCTCACTTGCCGGGTGAATGTGCTACCATTACACCACAGAGCCCTCACTTTTTACGATTCAATTATTTTGTATTTGGCCGTATCTGTCACATATGCGTTTAAATAACTAAACTTAACATATGATCGGAAGACCAAATACCTGTCAAACGACTTTTGTTTACATTAATCAAGTTCGTATAAATGGCAATAGCCTTATTTTATTTTTATCAATAAACATTGAATCGCAAAAAGTACTTGCTCCGCCGGGACTCGAACCCGGATCTCTCACTTGCCGGGTGAATGTGCTACCATTACACCACAAAAAATATATATATGCTTTTTATGTATTTTATATGCTTATTATCAAAAATTACCAATTATGAATAGACAAACATTAGTTGTAAACAATGGATATGAAACATAAGAAACCAGTATTTATCTTTAGAAAAACTATGTGTCTGACTTAAGTGTCTAGTTTTGATCTTCAGTGCAATATTTGCAAAACATCGTAGCGTGATTGAGGCATATCCAATTGTTGCAGTTCTGGCAAAAGTAGCGGGTTTTGCTGTCCTTGCACGCGTGACATCTCCCCCTCCTACCTGCTTCAGGGACAGTCCTTGGTGAGTCCTGAACACCAGCAAAACGTTTGCAAAGTAGTCTTATCTGTGTAGGAAGTCTTACATTTGCTGCACGTTGTTCATAGGCTTCATAAGTTGCAAGGCTGTTTTTCAAAAACTTTCTACGAGACAATTTGTTTTGATGTTTTATAGTATGGAGCACGTGAATATTTATACCAGCTACATTGATCAAATGGAAAAATACGGTAAGAGGCCAACGCCTACTGTTGCGCATTACATTATACTCTGTGCACATTTGCTCAACACTGTCGACTCCTCCTTTTGTGTTATTATAAAAAGATATAATCTCTGGTTTTCGTAAATCTCCAGTACTCTCATCAATCTTTGAGTCCATATACATGGTTGATATCAACACTACACACTTATTTCTTTTGGGTATATAAGACACAATAGTTTTGACTTTTTGAAAGGCAAACAAACTACTATGGACAGCCCTTCTACTGGTGTTGACAAAATCCTCGGGAAGAAACGGTTTGTTTTTTCTTACAGTTCCCACAACCGTAAGTCTTTTTTGAGTCAGTGCTTCAACTAGGGCGTAGGTAACGAACCAATTATCAAGGGTAACATTGCGTCCAGAATTGAAAATAGTTTCACACATGCGTAGCACAACTTCTCTAGCAGCATTACTAACCTCGTATGGACCACGTGGCTGAGTCGCAAGATACACTTCCATGTTAGAGGTGTAGAACAAATTACAATCTACCATACTAAAAATTTTGAGGCCGTATTTAGCTGGCTTCTTGGGCATATACATACGGAATGGGCAGCGACCCCTGAAAGATATTAATGTCTCATCGACGGTAACAAACATTCCAACAGAAAAGTTATTTTTACAATTGTTTACAAAACCATCAAAAAGTTCTGTGATAGGAGCAAGGTTGTCTATTGATTTCCTTTCGTCTCTAGTTTCAGCATTGTCAAATCGTAAGCATCTACACAAAAAACGAAATCTTTAAAGACTTATTGTGGCCGGAAAATTTCAACCCCAGTCCCATCTTTTTTCCCATAGCTCTTCAACATTTAGCCTTCCAGCATGTAACACTCCGGCAAGAACTAACAGGCCAATAAAACTGTTTATTTCAATTTCATTTGTTACAATAATTTGGCTTTGATCGGCATAATTTTGAGATATATTCAAAATATACTGATTTGTAAATGTAAAGATATTTCTGATTATGTTCTCATCCATAAACAAAGGCCAAAACTCATATTCGGTAGAAGCTTAATTGGCAGTTTGTGAAAGTGCTGGAATTCTAGCTCTAATAACATTACGCATAGGAGCTTGGCCTGGAGGGATTTCATTTATTTCCCACCTAGTTCTTTTGTCTTTACGCAAATAAAATTCTGTTGGAGTTTGAAGACGTACCCGTGGTTGATCAACAGATGGTTCTTCTTCATCGTGGCCTTCTCCTTCTGTATCAGTGCTGTGTACACTTACATTTTCGTGATCAGAATCGACTTCTTCATCCTCTTCTAACAAAGGATTGTCTATGTCCTCTTCTAACATTCGACGAATAAGTTCATTATTATGGACAATGTTCGCAGCCATAATTAAACAACACAAGTTCACTAAAAAGAAGAAAATAGTTTATTCTGATACTCTATAAAACACTGTAACACAAAAGGTATCCTTGGGTCGGTGTGACCCGAAACACAGTAACACGAGTAGAAGGTTGGGTCTGACAGGCCCAGTCCGTTGTTGTATATTTATTGGAAGTGAACATGGAACTGACAGCAGTTACCGCCAGCCGTCTGAAGTGATGCCAACATAAAATAAAACCGAAATGAATATTCCCTCGGGTCTACCAGACCCAACCTCACAATCGCAGGGTTAGAGATTGGGCGCACAAGACGTTTTACGATTTCGTGTGATGAGTTTCCGCAAAAGTAGGGTCCTGGTTGCCAAGGCCTAGTATCAAGGGCTGAGCCATTTCTTTGATCTCAGCGCGGTGCCGTCACGGCAGGCGGAGTGGTGGGAGAGGGGTGCCGTGACGTCGCTGGCCTGATCAGGCCAGATACCGCCACCGCGCCTGCACCGCGTTGCAACTTGCAGGGACTGGCCGTGTTGGCGTTGAACATGTGTTACATTGGCGCACTCGTTTACACGCTGCTGCACTTGCCGAAGTGATGTAATTGAGGTTGATCCTCAGTGATTTGATGCGGATTTAGTTTATTTATGCAGTGTCAAAATGAGTTGTTGTGCTGTGGCTACTTGTCCAAATAACTGTAAAAAGACTAAAGGAAGTGAACAGCGAGTAGTGTACCATAAGTTTACAAAAGACAGTGAGACTTGTAAAATTTGGTTATCAAAGTGTAAAAGAGGAGACGCGGTAAATTGTAAGTATGCCTATGTGTGTAGTGATCATTTTGCACCATCTGACTACATTGATGACATGAATAATCGCTTATTAGGGCTGCCTCAGAAATTGTTATTAAAGCCCTTTGTTGTTCCGTCAATAAAACTTCCCACTATCAGTAATGACGATGACGATGTACGCAATGAACGGATAGAAAAACGACGTGTTCGTAAAAACGCAATTGAACGATTAGACTGTTTAAGTCCAAAAAAACCTCGAATTGAGCCGCTAAATACAGACCGATTAGACGAAAGTAACCTCGTACAACCGAGTTCTGTTTACGAAAAATGCGAGAATCTGTTAGAAGAAACAACAATCTGAAATCTTTCATTGATGTTTTAGAAGAGAGCATGATATATTGTATAAATCCATTGCGAAAAAAAGGAAATTGTATTCTAAAACCTTAAGAAGGCATGCAAAAACTGTCAAAACCCTGAGGACAAAACTTTCTTATTACAAAATCAGGTATGAACAAAATTCTAAAGTCACAGATTATGTTTCTAAATTTTTGTATCCCCAGCAGATTAAGCAATTACAAGGAAAGGGCACAATAACTAGATGGTCCAGTGAGGATTTATCGCGAGCAGTTATGATAAGGGCTCTGTCTCGTAAATCTTATGATTTTTGGAAGGAGAAAATGGAGTTTCCTCTACCATCAGCAAGTACCCTTAGGTGATGGTGTTCTAAATTTTCTTGTTGGCCGGGTATTCTACATAATGTATTTACTTTGATGTCTAACTGTACAGAAAATGTATCCGAGCTAGATAAATATTGTGTTTTAAGTTTTGATGAAGTGCACATCGATAGCAGGGTAGATTATGATGCTGGAATGGATCAAATTCTAGGTCCATTCTCAAAGTTACAAGTGGCCATGTTGAAAAGTCTAACAAGTAAATTGAAACAACAAGTGTTTTTTGATTTAGATAACACTATGAATAAGGAAATATTAATTAGTATTATCAATCGTGCTCATCAGGCGGGATTCAAAGTGTGTGCCATCGTGTCGGACCTTGGTGGCTGTGGGACATTGTGGAAGGAATTAAATATTTCTGTACGAAATACATGCTTTGTTAACCCTGCAGGCAATGAGGAAACAGTTTGGGTTTTTGCGGACATGCCACACTATCTTAAGTTGTTAAGAAATCACTTCCTGGATGAAGGTTTAGTATTAAGTGATGGGACCGAGGTTAACGTGCATATTTTAACTGAAGTGCTGAACAAAGATACAGGGGAAATAAAACTATGTTTTTAACTCGACCAATCTTTTTTAACTTTGAAAGGAAATGGTGTTGCTCCTGCAAAGGCTGTATTTTCTAGATCCACAGCTAAAGCTATAGACATTTTAATGGGAAATAAAAGAGTTGCTGACTTTTTTGAACTAATTGATTGATTTGTAGACATTATGAATAGTAAATCACCATACCCACCAGGGTCACATCCTATGAAAGCTGCGTTTGGCATTGACCAATATTACGAGACTCAAAAAAAAATTTAGATGATGTAAAATTAAAAATTCTTGGTTTGCGGGTGAAAGGAAAGAAATCTTTGTTACCCTTTCAAAAAGGTTTTATCATATCAATAATTTCATTGAATGGTTTGTTTGAAGAGTTGAATAGCAAGTCAGGATTATCATACATAATGACTAGTAGATAGACGCAAGACCTACTTGAAAGTTGTTTTAGTTAAATCCGTGGTACCGGAGTGTTTGCAGACCACCCAACAGCAACAGAAGTAATATCACGAATAAAAAAATTTGCTTTCTAATAAAATGCCCAGGCCTTTGTCGAAAACCACCATTGAATCAGAAGGTGTAATCAATGTAGACGTGTATTTGACGGCAGAACTTATCCAGTCGGCTTTCTCTGAAGATGAACTTTTAGAAACGAATGCCCCAGTCGAGGAGATAGAAAAGAATGAAGTTGACCTGTTAAACGAATATGAGGATAGAGATCGAAGTGAAACCGAAAATGCGCATTCAGAAAAGAGTTGGCCGGAAGAAGAAGCGCTTTCTTATGTAGCTGGTTATGTTGCTTACAGGGCAAGGAAAGTAGACCCATCACTGGGAAAAATGAGTAGAGATCTACCTCATGAACACTTAGATGACGAAATCTGGATTAAAACTTTGTCTCACGGAAAATTAACTGTGCTTTCAGAGGATTGGAAAAAACAATTAAAAATTTTAAAAATGTACTTTTAAAGTTCCACGGAGAAGGAAATTCTTTTTCAAAACAAAACCATGTTATAGCCAATCTGAAGAGTATTTTAAGTGAAAAGTTCCCTAATGTTTGCAAACAAGCCATACACGTGTATGCCAGAGTGAGAACTTTTATTAGATTAAGGAACGTTAATAGTAACTTAGAATGCAAGAGGAAACAGCTTAAAAAAGCTAAGGAGTGGATTCAATAAAAAAAGACTGAAGAACAGTGTTGAACTAGATAAATGAGTGATGTAACTATTAAATGGTATCAATCTATTAACATGCATAATTGTAGTTTTAGGTATTGATGTCTTAAACAAAACAGTAAACAAATTATGCTGTAAAATGAACAAACTATTTTTATTTGGACTTGCAATCTTTTCGTCATTGGTTCTACTAGACATTTACATTGCCTAAGGTAAGTCACAAAATATTTCCAAACATATCCATAAAATTATTTAAATAGTTATTAACCAATAAGATGTGTGCAAATTGAAAAAAAGTAAATTCGACGGATATTATTTATTTCTAAAATTATTCTATTATTCATTTGTATAGAAAAGCCTAAGGGAATATTAATAATATTTTATTTCAATTCTTCCAATGAAACTTATAGATAAACTAATTTACTACAACTTTGCCGCTAAAAGTTTGTTTTTAACCAAAAAAATAACGCTTATAAACTTTCAATGTATTGCATTTCGGAGTTCAAACACGCCTTTTTGTGGTTGTACAATTTTCAAATCGATATAAACTTAAATATATTTATACTGCTAGTTTCAGCAGATCACACAGTTTAAGAATATATAAGGATGTCCTTAATTATATTATTCTACTGATGTGTAATAGCGTGTAAACCATAACGCTCCCATAGTGGCAAGCGGGTAGACGCGGCAGACGTCAGGTTCGTGACGTATGCGGTCACGTGACCAGGGGGCAGCGAGGACAGAATAAGATAGAGTGGCTGTTCTGTTTAAGACTAGTTCAGGGAAGCGAGCCGATGGCAGCCATCTTGGTCCGCTGTAGAAACGCAAAATCACATTAGAAAATACGCCAATTTTAATACCCGCGCTTCAATTAAACTGCGTTTTTATACATTTAGAATTAAAATAAAATTTTGAAACTATGCATTATTGCTAATTGATACATACTCTTGCTACCGGTGTAGCTATATTTTAATGTTTGTCATAAATAGTAATTAATTTCTATGTTTTAAAATAACCTTACCAAAACCATGACATAAAAAAGGTACTCAGTGAAGTTTTTTTTTTATTTATTGGTCAGAGAAATTGTGTAAGCAGGAAAGTTGTAGATTATGAACTGAATTTATTTTTTATCTAAAACATGTTTGACCAAAATGTATGATTTAGCCTACAGACCGCTCTAAAACAAGAATCGGAAGCGGGCGGCTCGGCGGCGTGTGTCATCGTTGAAGCAGTTCACACCACTTCGCCCGTGTAATACACGTTTATAGTTAGATAGTAAAATGATGAAAGGTACAGTAATAAATAAACATATCAGTTTTAGAAAATAACTATTTACATTTATTTACAAATAAACCAATATTTTTACGGTGTTTATTATGTTATCTACAGGATAAATATCTACAGGAAGAACCCATAACATGTTGTTTTAAGACAATTTATTAATACAACAATTAAACTGACACAGAAAGCAACTGTCCAAATAATTGGTACAATATAGTTTTTGTTTTAGCATAACACATAAAATTTAAATAACTGAATTATTTCTATATACTGATGTATACATCAGATATTCAATTACATGTTTGTTTTAATTCTACTTGTTAAAACTGACACTTAAGGGTGTATTACTATCACGTGATTTCCTTACAGTCCTCAAAATATTATGAGATAAAAGCTAATAACTAAACATATCAGAAATATGAAATAAAAATTTAAATTTATTTTATAATAGACCAATCTTTTTAAGGTTTTTATTATGTTATTCAACAGGATTAATAAATAACATGTCTTGGAAAACCTGTAACTTGTTGTTTTTAAGTCAATTTATTAATACAACAATTAAACTGACACAGAAGTCAACTGTCTAATAATAGTTATAGGTAAACCGCTAACAAAAAAACCTTGGTTGATTTGAGTTCACGCAGGGTGGGGTAAATATCCCTCCGCCGCCCCTCCAAGCATCCCCACCACTGCTCGGCGCTCACTCTATTTCAATCTAATAAACTCAGCTGACTAATCCGGCTCAGTCGGTATCGTTCACTGCTGCGATCCGTTCATTTGAACCGGTCAGTACAGAGTTACTAAGTCTTCCCGCTATAGCGTGTTTTACCGGTCATCGTGTTGACTGAACAAAATGAACGAATGAACGACTGGATGTAATAACCAAGTGAACGAAAGGATCTGCTTGCAAAAATGTGTTCGGATAGAGGAAGAAACAACATATTTTACAGTGAATGGATAGATATATAACAATAAATGTATTGTTTCTGGAATGTAGTAAATTTAAATATATATTATTATTAGAGCTGATTAATAAAAATTAACTGTATGTTACTATATGCATTACTAAATATTTTAAAGACCACCTCTTCATTTGAGCCATAATCTTTAGAGACAATGTTTGCAGCATCATTATCAATTTGCACTTGTATCTTGCCATACTTTCCTTGGTATACTTTAAATTCTGGAATAAATCCTTTACTCCTTATTCCAAAATGTTTAGGAATAAATAATTGTACCATATTTTGTACCCTCTTTTTATTGCCTTCATGGGGTTGTATTGTTTTAGTGTGGACCTACCCTTGAAAAGAATACTTGACTCGTCAACTGCAACAGTTCTGGTAACATTATAAATCTGTACAAAATGATCATTTAGGCTATCAATCATAGGTCTTAGTCTGTACAGTTTATCTTTACAGTCTCTGGATCTTAGATCATTGTCGTTGATGTGTATGTTACTTAATATGGAGTAAAACTTATTACGGGACATCGTATTTGACACCAGTGTTGATCCTAAATCTGAACTGGTTGACCAAATAGTGTCTCCAACTGGGCAAGACATTATAACCCGTGAAAAAATTTATGCCAATGAGGGATAGAAGCTCATTGTATTTGTGTTTAGGATTTTACCTTGTTGGACTGCATATAAATTACTTTGGTAAACGATGTTGTCTAGGATGGGCTCTATTGTTTTTACAAAGATGCTTGTAGGTCTTTTGCAATTGTCAAAAACTCTGTGGACTGGACCTGAAAAATAAAACTAAGAATTATAACTTGTAAACAATATAAGTATAAAATAAATAAAACACACACACACACACACACACACACACACACATATATATATATATATATATACACACACACACACACACACACACACAGTATCATCGTGGTGTATAGGCTAGTTTATTGTTATTTGCATTGCAATCCAGTATAAACAGACTGTAAGTACTATATTATAATAAAAAAATAAAACAGTGCTCTATATAACATGTAGTGGAAACATAGCGCAACACAAATATAGATTTATTTTAGACTTACCAGATTGTCTTCCTGAATATGGCAGGATTACAGTGTCAAATTCTTTATTTTCCCAATTTCTTTGTACAACCATTTTCTTTATACCCTTTTTTCTTGTTAGCAACTTTTCTTGTCGTTGTAGAAGTTTTTCGATTTGAGGTTCTTTTATTCGTCCCCTTTATAGTTTTTTGTATTTTTAGGATCAGTTATGGTTATTACAGGATGTTGGCTGACAACATTTACATGATCATTCGTCGATGTTGAACGTTCACTGTTATCACAAGGTGTGGGTTGATTAGTTGTCATTGATGTTGAAGGGACATTTACATCAACCATATTCTGTGATTCATTCAGGTTTTGATGTTGAAGGGACATTTACATCAACCATATTCTGTGATTCATCAGGTTTTGTTCTTGTTTTTTTTTTGTCTCTTTAGGTACGGTAGTACTAAAAAATACATATATGTTAGCTAGCAGTTAAACATATTTGGTTTTGCTTCAGCTTGCTAATAAATGTTATGGATAGGTGACCGTTTTCAGGACGCTTATCGTAGTACTGCTCCCTATACATTTTTTACATCAGTATACTTAGGCTGAAATGGGCGAGAGTTGTTGGTGGAGAGTATAATATTATACAACATCACATTTTTTAAATATTCATTTTTACACATACCTGGCTGGAAAATTCCTCTTTGAAATATTGTCAAAATTAGGGTCATCATCATTGCTTTTCTGTAATTGCATCTGGATCATTTGGTATATCCTCATATTCTATGAATATACATTTCTGTATTTCTTCCTTAGTTAGATTATAACGGCTCATCTCCACTAAAACACAAGGAAATATTCTTATTGAAAACTACTTTGATAGCAAAAAATAACAATACAAATATAATGATAGTGATGGATGAAGTGTAAGCAAGTTTAGCCTATAAGCCCAACGGGACATAAAAGTCCCACTTACTATTTATAAAATTATTGTGTTGCTATGCAACAAATAGTAAACTGCTATCAAGAAATAGCAATGGGAATGCTATCACATGTTGAATATGGAAAGTCACTTACCAAGTGTAATAGAGTTGTAGTTTGAAGTTGAAAATCGCCAAAAACAGATGTGTCCAACAGACAAGCACAAAAACAAATCTAGGAATGCTGGGAAGCACAGTGTTGCCACTTGCGGAAAGTAGTGGTACTAAAATACTCACTAAACTGGGACCTACAAGTCCCACTGGGCTTTGAAGATATATTTTCTTCTCGTAATTAAATATAAAGACTTTTTTGTAACGGGACTCCCGATGGTCGTTAAAGGGTTTAAAGCATTGTATAAAAACACTTTAGTTAACTGTTCAGTGTAAACATTATTTTATGAGAGCAAAATCATATATGTAATTATTTTAACTACTATTTTCAATTTATTTACATTTGGTCTTGAAATCATACATAAATATTCAGTTAATAAAATTAAAAGTTGTAGCAAAATCCACTTTAACTGTATATTTGAGCAAATATTAAGTGTGCAATGCGTCATGACTACTGTATTGCAGATACTAAAGCAACATTTACTATATAATGTTTAATACAAATTTAAAGACTATTATAAAACGCATCCTAGTTGACTTTAGAGAAGTAGGCTTCTCAGACTTTTGTATGTATTTATATTTCATTGATTGACGAAACAAGGCAACATCAACTAAGGCACAAAATATATCAATCCTGGAATAGATTACAATGGACTATAAGTATACACTTTTAGACATATTTCTTTGAACAAGGAAATCTTAACATTGACGTAGGATATATAATTCACTGCAACGAGAAGTGCTAATAAGAAAGCATAGGAATGTGTGTGCGAAACTGCAGTGAACATGAATGAGTTTTAACATGAATTGTAATCGTGTGCCTTTCAAAAACCTTACAGCATTTGTGTTTGTTATTAACCACGATATTCCAAATCTTAAACGGTTTAAAGGTTAATAGTTTATTTTAAAGAGGAATAATACTAATATGGTTAAAAAATATATTTAAGAATCTTTTGCGTTCGAAGTCATTGGTAACTGCTAGTAACAAAAAATATTATCTCCTGTCGTTCCTGGATCACTATTTGAACGAGTTTTAAAATATGTCGAAGCTGCATATAGCGATGAATAGCAACTGAAAGTTTTAAGGAAACTTGAAAATCTCTTGTATCCGGTCTTCATCGAATTGATGTTTGAGTGATATCTACAATCTATAGTTAGCGGCATACCGTCGCTGTTATGTCTCTGTAGGCAGATAAGTTTCGTTTATTTTTAGTAAGTGCATGGCAGTAGGCTTCCCCAAGGGGGGAAAACAGCCAGATATTTAAGGAATGGTTTCATTAAGAGTTTGTTGTTGAGGCATTAAAAAAACAGAATGCTTCCCCGAAAAGCAAGCCTATTGATGGACAACACACCTTCACACTTCGATAAGGACGAGCTTTGTAGTAGTGATATTAAAGTCATGTTTTACCCCCTAATGTGACCTCGTTACTACAGCCTCTAGATCAATCAGTTCTTTAGACCGTGAAAAACCCTACAGACGAAGACTTCTACAAACGCTTATTTCACGTCTGGATGATACGATGAGTGTTACAGAATCTACGAAAAAATAACAATCAAAGATGCAGTTTTTTTATCGCAACGGCTTAGGACGAAGTTAAAATTCAACACTACAAAAATCGAGGTGAAAACTTTTGAACTTGCCAAAACATAAAGAAAATGTATCAGCAGAGGACAATGAAAGCCTGTCTGAATTAGCGCAACTGGCTTATCACCTCCCTTGTGATCAACAAATAGAAAATGAAGATCTCCGTGTGGAGTGCAATTAAGATGTTTAAATGGAACTTAGTGATGACGCAATTGTGCACATTGTCAACAATCCGCAAGAACCTGAAGAACCTGACACAGATGATATCACCCCTGAAGGCGATCGAATCTGCCATTGCCCACATCATAATTACTTGGTCTAATATATTTGTACGATTGTCGTAGTAGCCTACAGGTATTTCAGCACACTCTAGGCGCATTTTTAGATAGGTATCTGCAGTAAATTTAGTACAACATACATCCTTACAGCCACATCCCTTTTCCAAGAAACTTAAAACTAGCTCTTGGTCATTATCCCTAACAGTACCTAGCATAGGATTAATGTCAAAATAATGTACAATGACCTCTTTCCCAGCATCATTCTCATTAATTACCTCTTCATTATTTTCTTGTTCAATTTCAATTATCACGTCTTGTAGGCCTGCATCACCAATATCATCCAAAGTGTCAATATCTTCTAGTCTTTTAAAAGTGTAAGCACATGTGTCATTTTTTATGTTTGGTTGCAGCCTGTTATATACTGCAGTACATATGAGGCGCTAAGCGGACAAGTGGCCTAACCCCAAAACAGCTGTATTGAGTTTTATTAGCGTTTAAAGATTTGTCACTTTTTAACATTTTTTAAACTCAAGCTTTCTAGTTGTAATTGTTACTGTTATATAAGAACATAACCCTTGTATGCATGGTAACCTTTTTATTTAATTATTTTCATTAATTTAAAAATAAAAGTGGGCTGGGCCACTTGAAAATTGGCATATTTTATACATTAAGTAAATTTATGTGGGTTGGGGCCAATATATTAATGTAAGTACTGTACAACTTTACTGTCAATTAACATTTTATTACATCACTTAATGATACCATTAAGCTTGTACTTGATATGAAACAAATTGTACAATACTTTAAAACAGGATATAGTAAAAAATTAAACATTAATACAAAGATACAAAATTCAAACAAGTTCATCTTCTTCCTCATCGACTGGAACGGTTGACGGAATATACTCCAGAACTTAAAATTGATGTGTAAATGAGTGTTTGATTGGTGGTATGTATTCTAAAAGAGACATCAAGTCCTTCTTTTTCGGCTCATCTATTTTTCTTCCATTGGGGTAGAGAACATCTAACTGCATTACTTCCGTTGTTGTCCTTTTTTTTGATGTTGACATTTGTAAAAGGGGACCTCTTCGTTGTTAGAGTATTTGTAATGTAAGAGCAGAGGCTCTGACTGCTTAAAATTAATCCACTGTATTTTAAGCCACACAACCTTTTGATCATTTCCCACATCCCCAGTTTTGACAACTTTGCGGTTTGTAATATTGTTCATAAGCTTTTCAAATTGAAAAAAAAGTCATCTTTTTCCATTTTTTTTACTTTAAATGGTGGCTTTTTTTGCTGACAAGATCACCTTGATCCAATCATCTGGTACATAAACTTCAGAGTGATACTTTTTTTCTTTTCAATAAGACCAAAATCTTGGTCACAGGCCAAAATATGTATGTCCTGAGACTAAAGATTTGTAGTCAATCTCAGTACAAAAAATATTTAGGAGACGTAGCAATGTAAGTCCACATAGTGCAGCTACTTTTATATTGCGGTTTTGACCGCCACATTGGTCACTGTACATGATCAGTTTTGAAGTTTTAACATGGTTTTCCACAAAATTTAAAATACATGATCCCACTTCCTCAGGGCCAACGGGAGGCTACAGCCTCATTCCACACATACATGTAGCTGTCTTTAGTGGACAAATTGTGTATTCGAAACAATACGTCCACAACTGCCGTTTGTAATAAACTGGCCCTGTGGATAGCACAGGTGTTGGCAATGTTTTCATTAAATCAAACGCAATCACGCTAACGTCATTTGAAGGATCCTTCCCTTTTTCAGCATCTACCCTGTAACCCGTTCGTGCTGATTCAGCTAAGCGCCAGTGTAATTCTTGTTCAATTTTTACAGGCCTTTGTTCAGTTTCTGGTAATGATTTAAGTTTGATGTTATATGCATCACACTTACGGCAGCTGTCTCTGTGACTGGAGCATGAAAGTGATAATTAAAATCATTATTAAAAAAAACCTTTCTAAAGACAAAAGGGTGAAACATGATCAACCTGATTTTCTTCAACATACATTTTGTACATGATTGAGATATTTAAGTTGGGCGAAAGATACTTTCGATTTGGATTTTTTACCCTAGAGTAGTGGGAATCATAAGCTGGAAACTTACTAATGAAGTCCTTTACCTTTTGCAGCCTATGATCAGGGGTTTTATTTTTAGGGGCTTTTCCTTGTCCTCTCTTGTCTTTTGGTGGGGTTTATGGCGTTGTCTTTAGTTTTAATGGCCCGTGAAATTCTGCCATCACTTACTCTAGAACTTTTTTTTTAAAATACTCCTTAATACACTGACTTCTTCTCCACTTTCCTTTTTTAAGTTATAAATCCTTGTAAACATTCGTTTCTCTGAATTAGATTTTGTATAAACTCTTTGTTTTTTGACAACTGTTACTAAATTATTTATAAAGGAGGTTTGGTAGATTATGGTCCGCTAGGTCATAATAGGAATAAAATATTTTTTTTACAGTGTTCAGTCGGCAATTTAAGGTGACACTTAATAGGGCAAGAGGCAGTCACCAGGTGCAAAAACTTTTGCTTCAACACAACATTTCCTTTTCTTGTGGTGTACTGCTTTCCTGAATTTCTGAGTCTTTTTCTAACATTTTGTTTCCAATTTTGAACATTTCTTTGCCTCTTTCGGGATTTTCTATTATCTTCAGTCGGTATTGTATCAGCTGCAGGCAGTTGGTGATAGTTATGATCTGAGGTGGAGGGATGATCATTACCTGTGTTTGTTGTCTCTCCATGCAAAGTCTTCTCAGCGCACTTTAACAACATATGTCGATTTTTGGGTGTCTCAGAAATCATTTCAGAATAATATTTCATCTTCTGAAGGGGCGTAAGAAGACGAGGAATATGTATCTGGAATAGCTCTTCCTCAGGCGAACTCTCCAAATCTGAAACAATCGTAACCTTCAAAACACAAGATTAAACTTTTAAATATAAAAATCACTTTTTAATGTACTGTACCTAAATGTAGTCTCCATTGCAAAAAGTACCTACCTTCAAGGTTTATTTTTCGGACAATTTATTTTTAGTTACTGTGGCTATCAGTTATTCTCAAAATACGTACTTATTAATAACAACACTTGTACAGTTTACCTCTAGAAATTCATTTCTAAAATAATATTTACTTTTATATTAAATAAAACCAGTTTAATGTTGTGTGATAGCCCACTTCGTTTTTAACACATTGATACCAAACAGAAGTAGGTTATAGTAAATAACAGTTTTTTTTTTATTGATGTTATACAAAATAATATGGAAATCAGCCAACAACCGCCCTGCATTTCGGTAAAAGAGACCAACAAAAATAAAAAAAAATATACTAGAATTGCCAGTTCCAGGGTTAAATTAAATTACTAACTAACCTATAAAACCAGTTTAAAGCAATTAAATTTCATATGTCTATGGGCAAAATTAAAGTTCTTAGGTATTATAATATTATTATTTAAATGATGCCATATAAGATATAATAAAAACTGTTGGTGTTAATACCATTGTAAATGTGAACTGAATCTTTGAAAACTAGTCTATGATTAACAACCTGAACTAACCTTATAAACTGGTACTTAGTTGCAAACCTTTATTGGTAGGCCTAAAATACAGTTTGTATGATTAATCTCATAAGTAATCTTTTAAACTAATAAATTATTATATTTTTCTTACCTTCATTCATGGTTCGTTGGAATAGGTACTTGTGAAACAAACCGTATCAATACAATTTGTAAGTTTCAAGTGGAATGCTTTTTAACCAAAACAAACATGAAAGTAAACAAACAAAATGGCTCAAGCCACAACAATGGAAACAGAATGTGGGTTAGGCCACACGGCTGTGGCTTGGGCCACTATTCAGTTTGCAGCTGACTCAAAGACCAATAATAAACAAACAAACTAGTGCTGCTATATATCAGAAAAATGGGAAAGGTGGCTTGGGTCGATATGCAGTATTTAGAATAGAGTGTTAGAGATATTCTATCTAAGGCTCATATCTCAATATTGCTATTTTGTGGGTTAGGCCACTTTTTCCGCTTAGCGCCTCATATGTACTGTGGCCCTTTTTGAAAAAATGCAGTAGAATGTTGCTGCACTGTCAGTCGCTGCGCGCCCCTCGTTGAAGTTTAGATGGGCGTCCAAATGCAGCCTAAGAAATTTGGTGGCAGAAAAATGTTGCAATGAGTTGTTGTTGTTGTAGGTGAGTCCACTGCCTGGGTGTGACTGCTAGGTGTTTTAATTATTGTGAAACAGATAAAGCCTGTCTTGATTGGATTGAAAACAAGCCCAATTTTGCGAAAGCATTCAGAAGCTTGAGCGAGGCTATTGTTGGCAGCATCAACTGCTGCTGACACAGTAGACTCTGATGTTTGTAAAGTACAGTCGTCGGCGTACATGATAATCTTACTATGGTTTATATTTTTGGGAAGATCACGTATATAGATGACAAACAGTATTGGTCCCAAAATAAAGCCCTGTGGTACGCTGCACTTAATGACTCCCTCATTTGAATGTTGAATACCTGTATTTGTAGATATTTCTACTTGTTTTCTGTCTTTTAAATAAGAGGCAAATAATTGAAGTGCAACACCTTGAATGCCATATGCCTCAAGTTTACTCAGCAGAACGTCATGCCTGACACAGTCAAACGCCCTGCTGAGATCGTAGAAGATGCCTATCGAGTACAGTTTGTGGTCAAGAGAAGTTATAATGGAATTAAAGAAATTAAAAATTGCAGAAGACGTAGGTATTTACCTTTGAGGAACCCGTGTTGGTGCGGACTAAATACATTTTGTTGCTGAAAGAATTGGATAAGTTTATTACACATAATAGTTTCAATGAAGAAGTCTCTAGGAAATGCACTAAAGTTGCTGGCTGTCTTATCAGACTTATGGGGAATATACAGGGGCCTAAGTCCAAGTAGACGAAGATTGCTGGCAACAGTTGTTGAATTGATCGCTTTTTATGCAGCCCCAGTCTGGATGCAGCATTTGTCATAGCAAGTGTCCCGCCACTAAGCATAAAAGCCAAGGAAAGAATATATCGGCATAATGGCATGGAAACTATTGAAGCACAGAATAGACTACTAGATCAGTGGCAAGAAAGGTGGTCAAGCAGTCAGAAGGGAGCATGGACAAGGACTCTCATCCCTGATGTTGTTCAGTGGGTCAAAAGAAGACATGACGAATCGAATTTCTTCTTTACACAGTTTCTCTCTGGGCATGGGGATTTCCAAAAATACCTATTTCGTATGCAGAAAACAGAGTCCGAGAACTGCAGATACTGTCAGGGTGTAGACACGGCAGAGCATACCATACTGGATTGTGAGTGGTGGGACGAGCTAATGATCTTCTATGGTCTAACCAAACTCCCAGGTATTTGAGCCTTCTAGTAGGTTTGACCTCAATTCCATTGACCTCAAATCTAATGTCCAAGAGTACTCTTCTGCCTGCCATAACTATAGCTTCTGTCTTCTCAGGTGCGATTGCTAACCCATGATGTTGTAACCAGGTACTGATCTGAATGATGGCCCAGTTTGCCTTATTTATGAGGAGTCGCTCTGATGAGGTAATCGCAACTAACGCTAAGTCATCAGAATATCCCACCAGGGATACACCTTCTGAGAAAGTCTGAGCCCACCGTCATAAAGCAAGGGTCCACGTCCATAAAGTGGGTCCGAGTATTGAGCCTTGAGGTACTCCACTGGACGTTTCCACCTCTAAGAAATCTTGCTCAGTCTTCACAAGTATACTCCTGCCCTTGATGTACTGTTGAATCACTCTTCTTAGGTACGCTTCGATTCCCCTAGACTTCATTATGTCTAATATCTTCTACCATGATGCACTTTTGAAGGCATTCCGGATATCCAGGGTAATTACTACCGGGATTTGTCTGGTCCGTGTGGTGCCACTTGCCGCACGATCCACTAAGTTTAAAACTTTCTGGACAGCGCTCACCGTAGAATAGCCCTCCCTGAACCCAAACTGGTTCTCAGAAAGACCACCAGTTCTTTCCAAATCTGCTTTCAGTCTGCCCAGAAGTAAATGCTCCAGGAGCTTCCCAAACGTATCCAAAAGGCATAGCGGTCTGTACGACGTGGGTATATAGTCCGGCTTTCCTTCTTTTTTCAAGAGAACCAGTCTTGCTTTCTTCCACTCTGGTGGGAAATCTTCATTGAGAAGGACATGATTCATAGCCTGAAGGACTTTCTGAGGCTGGCTCTCAGCTGCAATTATAACAGTCTCTGAGGTGATGCCGTCCGGCCCTGGGCTCTTCTTGGTCTTCATTCTCTTGAGGACATCTTCAAGTTCTGCCTCCGTGATAGTTGGAATGTGTGTTGCAGCAATCTCCTCATACATTGTTTGAGGATGCTTGGGGAACAAACTATCCGCCACTTGCATAATCATTTCCGAGGATAACATAGGGAGCGATTGTCCAAACCTTTTCATGACTACCCTGTATCCGTTCCCCCACGGATCTTTATATACACTTTCACACACTTCTTTCCAGCGCAGCTTCATTGAATTTAAAATTCCTTTACGAAGTTCTCTTTGTGCTTCTGCTACTGCTATTTTAAAGTGTTCAGGAGCCCTTCCTCTGGTTCGCTTATTTTCCCTTGTCAGAATTCTGTGTGCCCTGAGGCATGTTCTTATCAGGTCTGCAATTTCCATCGTTCACCAGTAAGCTGGTTTTCTTCTGCCACGAACGTCCTTTGGCTTGAAACTTTCCCTAATGCAATATACAATATTTCACTTCTTTAATATTTTCCACTTAGGCTTTATGAGGTAATGAGTCATAATATGGATGACAATCTTCAGGAATAACACTCTTAAGTTCTTGCAGATGGTTATATTTTGATTTCTTAATCGGAAGTTGTGAAGAAGAAGACATCAAAGTTTCCATTAGGTGGCCTGTAAATTACAATTAAATTCATTTTAATTTTCGAAATGGAGATTCCTGTACACTCAATGTCCATTTCAGATGAGAGCTCATTTATTTTTGTAGCGATTTCATGTCGTAACAATTCTTAGAAAATATCGCAACACCGCCAAGTATATGGACTTCCGAGTAATTGCAGATGATTGAGAATAGCCATTAAAATAAACACAATGGCTATTGAGTTCATTTTGCCAATTTTCAGATATGCAAAAGAAATCAGGTTGATGTTTGTTTAAAAATACGTTAATGATGTCAACTTTGTTATTAGCACTTTCAGCATTGACATGGATGATTTGTATATCACCAGTCAAATTGTTGGAAATAGCAGTCTGACACATATAGCTATCATCACCTTTAATACTATAACAGTTGCCTAAATTTGTATCTACGTCATATTTACAAGCAGATATCGCTTCTTTGTCGTTAACCTTTAGTTTAAATGTGAGACACTAAGTTTAGAAACATTATTGTAATTCTCTGTAGGCTGAGGCGTGGGTGTAATTTTGAAAAAATTGTCACATTTACCATTGTTCTGCAACCATCCAGCGATCTTTAAATAGATCACACTCTTTACCTGACTATTCATATGCATACCACTCCTTATAAAATCACGGCTGAGGCCTTGGTTGGTCTATGAACGATTGCTCCTCACACACGCTCCGATTGTCATCAAATTACACAGGACAAAGGAAGTGTTGTTATGTTTTGGTATCACGGCCACATCCAAATCTCGATTGCACTGCGTTTACACTGGCAAAAAATGGCGCAAGTTTTGTGTCCAGCTATAGTCTAAAGAGCTCTCGCGATTGCTGCCGAAACCAGTGCTGGATAGTTGGTTACAAGAACTGGAGAACAGTATCGGCTATTAAAATTTCAATAATAAACATTGCCGAGACCTAACTGTAGTGTATGAACAGACTTCGTCTTGACTCCCAGAACAACCAGCGATACAACTGTAGCAAGTACTTGCGACAGTTCTCGTGAGTAAAATTGCTTATATTGTTCACATAATTCGTAGTTGTGCAAATTCTCTCGCAACTTTACTTGCCAGTGTAAACGCAACTTAATGTTGTTGCCAGTCTACAAACGGCAGACGGCCAGCCCAAGGCCGCACTAGTGCGGCCTTGGCCAGCCGATCGAATCAGCCACGCTCATTAGTTTTCGTCGTCAGAGCGGCATTGGTTGGACGACGGCTGGAAATCCCGTCAGTTCACTAGTCAATTATTTACCGGAACAACTTCTACGTATATGTGACAATCGTTGTCCAATACTAGTCCAGCGTGCATGAGGATCTTTACGTCTTGTTTCGTAGTTCTTGACTGTAATCTAACTGACTGAGTCTGTACTGTCTATTCGTGGACAAAGACGATCGGCAGTACTCAAATTACCAATTGATGAAACATATGTTTGTAGTTCTTTGTGTATAAAACTATTTAGAAATATTTATAGCAACAAAATAACGTAGTTTATAAATAATATTATAATTGAAATTAGTTTTTTTTGTGTGTCTATATTGTCAACGCTAGCGTGTCTGCTGGTTCTATGCGCGGACTTTAGCTCCTCGATAGTAAACAGACGATCGCGTATTTTATCCGTACGTTGTACTTTGCGTAGTTGTAAATTAATATATTCTCTATAAATATACATTTTTACGTAAATGTAATATATTCTGGAAGCTCATTTTATTATGTTACTTAAAATGGAAAAATTATTTTAACTTGGAGCTTAAAGTGCATTAAATGATGCTTATCAGATTGATACTTTTCACACGGAAAGAACTTGGTGAGTACCGGTTTGCACAGAAAGAATGATGTAAGTATTGTTTTGCAATGAAAGAACGGGATTAGTCCATTATGGGTAGTGTTACAAAAAGCTGCTAAATGTTTTATTTACACTTTAGTGCTTTTAGTAATATTTTATTACGTAATTTCTTGTGATCATTTCTGACACGTTTTTTGACGGCATCTTTTGCTTACTTCTTGTCTTCAAAGGGCAAGTTAGAAAAATATGCCCTTGCATCTGGACCACAAAATTCTTTCAATACTTGCAAATCTTTATATTTCTCTGTCGATATGGGAATTCAATCTGCAAATAAAGTTATTAAAGTATTAAAAATTGGAAAATATAAATTTGAATTGCCCTAAAAATTCTTGTGGAAATATAACTTACCATTATATGCTGGATCAGGCCAAAAGAATTCGTTTTCGCCCTGGGGTTGGAACTGATGATTGATGTTGTTGATTTCGTTTGGATAACGATTCAAATTTGCAGTAGTTCACGCTCCATTGAAACTGTTCCTGTACTGGAACATGTTATCTTCTTTTTCAACCAAAGCGTCTCTAATTGGGCGGGTTTTGAATGGACATTTTCGTTTGGACCTGTCTTTATGAAACTTTGTCCAGTCCTTTATAATGTTTTGTTCAACGGGGATCACCGTAAAAGGGCATATTATTGAGTGTAATTCATGAAAATATAACGTGTAATAATGACAAAATTATCTGTAAAGTTATTTCTAGTCAAACTTCTGTATAAGTCATCCAAAATTAACAATATTTTTTAAAAAAGTTACTTACACCACTTTCAAACTCAACTGATGAAGTGTGTTATGGACAAAAGTTAAAGGTAGTAATAAAAATTGCCTATTTCTAAACAAGATCTGTTTTATTTAACAATTGAAATTGAACCATTTAAGTTTCATATCTCTGAGAAATTTTTTAGTTACAGTAGTTTTTTCCCGTAAATAAACAATGAAACAAAATATAACAAGCTGTGAAATGAAAATAAAAATTGTTTCTTTAGATTTAAACCAAAATTAAATAACTTCTCATCTGTCCCTCTAACATATTTCCGAAAAATTATTCATCTTCATTATTTTCATCTTCCACATACGGTAAGAGTCCCATGTTGTCCTCTTCATTCGTGACACAGAGGTTGTTGAAATATTCATGGTAGATGAGCGGAATGAAGGGTAATAGGTCTATCTTCAAAGAAACTGGCCTTCTGTTTACATACAAGATTTCTTTCGGTATACTTTTTAACAATATTGGCCTTCCCTTTCGTCCAGTTGGAGTAATGTTTATGGTTCCGAATCCCATATCATCTTGGATTGTTTCTTTTTATTTAATGCTGTAAGGATCCTCTTTTTCAATCCTAATCCATTGCATTTTAGCCAGTTTACAGAATGGTTATTAGTGTTCTTTTTTCGTTTGCTGACATTCCTTTCCAAATTTACAGAAAAATGGAATTATTCACGGTTCATTTCACACAATGTAAACTTTGGTGTGACGACAAGTCAGCATGATATTGTACCAGTGTTGAGGTAGGTACAAATCTTTTTTTCGCTGCTAACTCTTTTTTCGCTCGCTCAACACTTCTGAAATCTGAATCTTTGGGGAGGAATGAATGTCCTGACACCAAAAACTTTTGATCTAATACTTCAATATTTGTTTCATCACTTTGAATAAATCTCATTAAGGCAAGAGCCATCTTTACAGGTATGTTACGATTTTGTCCTATGCACGAATCACTATAAATTACTACTTTTTTATTGTTGTTTGCTTGCATTTTTAAGTGTTTAATTAGACATGAAGACAATTCGTGAGCTCCTCTGGATCCTTTTGTTTCAAAAATCAAGCAAGAATTTATTTAACAAATTACAAAATGTACATTTTGTATACAGGGTGAATTTAAGTTAGTGTCGAAAAATTTTTTGGGTGATACTACTCAGTATTATAGACCAAAATATGAAAATAAAAAATCCCTATCCCATCTATCTTTTAACTACGACCAATTTCGCTATTTTGTGAAAAAATCATGTTTTTGTTGCAATAAAACTCAATTTCCTCCATTATTTTTAATGCTTTTTTAACTCTGAATCCATTTTTGAAATCTACACAAAATTTTACATGGGAATAATGGAGAAAAACTGTCTTGAAAATAAGTTTGATACAAACAAATTGCTAAGAAATCAAATTCTTAAGTTTTCGGCAAAAACATTAAAAAGATATTAGACCCGAGGAATTAAATGAAGTTAATTCTGAAGAGAGGCCAATACCACAAAAAAACTTGCCCATTTTGTGGGCTTTAAAATGACATAATGCAGCGTTACTTTTATTTTCATCTTATACTGGTTATTAAAGAATCAGTATTGGAAAACAAGGTCTACTTAAAATATCACGGTGCCAAATAACCAGTCAAAATCGTGTTTAATTCAATAATAAATCAAATATAGGATAAACACATAAAGAACAGTTACAAAAAAGAATAATCATAAAAAGTAAGTAATCTACAAATTGCTTTCAAATTGCTTGCCTCCGGATTGTCATATCTTATCAGTTTTTACTCCTGACTATCTTATCTCTACAATCACAAGTATGAAGGAATACCCCATGTTTCAGGTTTTATTTTGTCTTTCAGCTGACTTTACCTCTATCCACTTAAAAATAGTTATTTGAGTCGTAGCTATCATGGATTTCACATCGACAGAGTATGCAGAGATGCATTTTGTATATGGTTTTTGTGGCGGGAATGCTCTGGCTGCTCAGAGAGAATACCACGCTCGGTACCCAGATCGTAGAGTTCCTAGTGATAAAGTTTTTACGAGGCTACATCAGCGTTTGTTGGAGAGAGGAACAGTTCACAGGCAGCGTAATGAGGTAGGTCCTGTTCTTCGAGATGTTGGCTTAGATGAACGAGTTCTAGATTTAGTTCAAGAAAATCCTGAGGTCAGCAGCCGACAACTTGCCAGAGAAGTTGGTGTTTCTCAGAGTAAAGTGTTAGGAATCTTACACGAAAATAACTTCCACCCCTATCACTTTACAAAGGTTCAAGCGTTAGAACCAAATGACTTTGGTCCAAGAGTAGAGTTCTGTCGCTGGCTGCTCAATAGTGATATTGAACAATATCATTTTTTGAGAAACATTTTGTACACCGATGAGTCTACCTTCACTAGGGCTGGTGTTTTTAACACGCATAACATGCACCATTGGGCCGAACAAAATCCCAGGGCTTCAAGAGAAAGTTCCTTTCAAAGACGTTTTCATCTCAACGTATGGGCAGGAGTCATCGGAAACCAACTTGTGGGTCCCCACATTTTTCAAGGAACCTTAAATAGTGAAGTTTACTTGGACTTTTTACAGCATACCTTGCCCACACTTCTGGATGGACTTGATATGGACCACAATCAGAGGGACAACATAGTTTTCCAACAGGACGGTGCTCCTCCTCATTTCAGCAATGAAGTGCGTCAGTGGTTAACGGACAATTACCCGACATGGATAGGTCGCGCTGGAACTGTAGCTTGGCCGGCCAGATCTCCTGACCTATCTCCTATGGACTTCTTTGTTTGGGGGACTATGAAACAGGAAGTTTACTCGACCACTGTAAACTCTGAGGAAGACTTAAGAAACCGGATTGAGTTAGCTGCCCAAATAGTACGTAACAAGTTATCTTTGAACGTGACGGTTAGGGCAATGAGGAAGCGTGCGAGAGCCTGCATTAGAAACGGAGGCAGGCAATTTGAAAGCAATTTGTAGATTACTTACTTTTATGATTATTCTTTTTTGTAACTGTTCTTTATGTGTTTATCCTATGTTTGATTTATTATTGAATCAAACACAGTTTTGACTGGTTATTTGGCACCGTGATATTTTAAGTAGACCTTGTTTTCCAATACTGATTCTTTAATAACCAGTAGAAGATGAAAATAAAAGTAACGTTGCATTATGTCATTTTAAAGGCCACAAAATGGGCAAGTTTTTTGTGGTATTGGCCTCTCTTCACAATTAACTTCATTTAATTCCTCGGGTCTAATATCTTTTTAATGTTTTTGCCGAAAACTTAAGAATTTGATTTATTAGCAATTTGTTTGTATCAAACTTATTTTCAAGACAGTTTTTCTCCATTATTCCCATGTAAAATTTTGTGTAGATTTCAAAAATGGATTCAGAGTTAAAAAAACATTAAAAATAATGGAGGAAATTGAGTTTTATTGCAACAAAACATGATTTTTTAACAAAATAGCGAAATTGGTCGTAGTTAAAAGATAGATGGGATAGGGATTTTTTATTTTCATATTTTGGTCTATAATACTGAGTAGTATCACCCAAAAAATTTTTCGACACTAACTTAAATTCACCCTGTAGTTGACGTCAATATTACTTTTTTAAGACCAAGGCATCGATCTTTCATAAGCATATTTCAATAGCCATATAATTTAACAGAAATAATGACTAGCCTAGCCTATAGTTATTCAATAAAATTTACCAATAGATAATGATAAGAAATGTAATTTAACAGTTAATATAGTATAACAATAAATAACAAGTACAAAACAAGGAATGTAACAAGAATATTCTCAGTCAAAATCTAAAAGATAATATCAATATCAGTCGTAAAGAATTCATTCATACTGTAAAACGGATTATTTAGTAACCAGCAAATATTTTTGTTTTAAATAATTTTAACACAACACGGTGGGCTCCAGCTGGTAATCTATTAAACATTTTTAAACCAATATATAAAAATCACTCTTGGGACTTAGTTAGACTAACAAGAGGTAAATCTAAATTATTTCTATGTCTGGTAAAATGAGCATGTGAGTGTGACCTTAGAGGTATGGCACCAATACCTAATTTAACATTTACTAAACATGAATAAATAAACAGATTAAAAACAGTGAGTATCCTTTCCTGAATGAACAAGGGTCTACAATGGGCTCTATAATTAGAGAATGTGATAATTCTGAGTGGCTTTTTTTGCAGGAGCAAAATTCTATTTACTTCATGACCACAGCCTCACAATAAAATACCATAACTTATAATACTATTGAAGAATGCAAAATAGGCCACCGTAAATAGTGTCTAGGGATACATCTTTTGAGCTTACGGAGTAAGTAAATTGCTCTAGAGAGCCTAATGCAAACATGGCTAATGTGCACACCCCAGCTTAGTTTGGGATCAAGGTACTGTATATGCCTAGTAATTTTACATGATCACTCAATTGTGGAAAGCTTAACTCATGACTACTTAAACCAAAAATAATGGATTGAGTTTTACTGTTATTTATGAGTAAACAATTATTTTTAAACCAATCGTTACATTCAGAAAGGCAGTTAGACATGTGAACATTTGGTTAATCCAAACAACAATTACTACAGAAAAGAGTTGAGTCATCGGCAAAGATTACAGAATTACAAGTTAAATTAGACGGCAAGTCGTTAATCACTACTAAAAATAAGAAAGAGCCAAGGACTGATCCCTGGGGTACGCCACTCTTCACTACCGCCACCTCAGAGAGGTTGTTGTACAGGACTTTCTGGGTGCGACTGGCCAAATAGGTCAGAAAAAAATTTAGCTCAACACCCCTTATACCGTAATGTTCAAGTTTTGTGATGAGGATGTCATGCGGAACACAGTCAAAAGCCTTTAAAAGGTCACACATGGTGGAAATTGTGCTTTCATGCATTTCAAAACCATTCAAAGCAGCAGAGACAAGGGTTCCGACTGCATCCACAGTTGACAAGCCCCCTCTAAAGCCGAATTGAGATTTAGAAAACAAGTTAAAAAATTAAAACAAAATTGTTATCTGGTGTATCACAGCCTTTTCTATAATTTTTGAGAAGATTGGTACAACGGAAATCGGTCGATAGCTTTCAGGACATAAAAAATAGCTTTTTTTGAAAATAGGCACTACTTTTGACAATTTAAGACTTTCAGGAAAAATACCAGACACCAAACTTAAGTTAACACAGAGGGTAAGGGGCTACAAAATCACAGACAGCACTTCCTTGATGATATCACTGCTGAT
Organism: Homalodisca vitripennis; assembly: GCF_021130785.1. Classification (NCBI taxonomy): domain Eukaryota; kingdom Metazoa; phylum Arthropoda; class Insecta; order Hemiptera; family Cicadellidae; genus Homalodisca; species Homalodisca vitripennis. The sequence goes on from NC_060209.1 coordinate 170,438,674, forward strand.
ATCATAGATATCACGACTTTTGCTTTTTTACTGAGCACAATATTTGACACTTCCTTACTAGACACAGGCCTCAGTGTGAAATCAGGTACATTGATGGACTTCTTTTTGACCATACTCGTAGCATCAGCAACAGATGATGGAGCCCGGTTGCAGACGTCATCGACGGAGGAGACAAAGAAGTGACAGAAGATCTGCGAGGTCAGCGAGTTGGCCAAAGGAGTAGTTTTCCCCACTGTTGAGTTCTTAATAAGCTCCAAAGTCCTTTTACACTGGTTGGGTGCTTGAGCAATGTAATCAGCATTAGACTTTAACTTTGCTTGCGTAAGAGCTTTACGATAGCTGGCTTTAGCTTCCACATATCTCTGTTTGGTAGTTTCTACAAAGACATTATATCTTTTCACCCACTGCCAAAAATCATACAGGTTTTCATCTTCTTTACGCTCAACACAGTAGTCGTTTACATATTTAATACTTGGTAACTGAGAGAGTTTTTCGTGTATATGGCGACACCACCTTTGGTCTTGTTCGTTCGACAAAACATGGAAACACAGTTGAGGGGCTCAGAGGAAAACTAGGCTAAGTGACATTTTCCTCTATTTGAGTTATTCACTGCTAAAGTTTGATTGTACATGGAAAATTCTATTCTTCACATTTCCTGATGTTTATTACCTTATCATGTAGATATTTTGTATTACTTTCTTTTTTGTAATTTTCGTCACATTTACTTATGGGTAACTAATAATTTTTAATTTTAAAATCACTTAGACTACTTTGATTTTACATTTTCATTTTGTAAAAGTAGTCTAAGTGACTTAGACTTCTTTTCCTTGAACAACTATGTGTTGATGTTATTAGGTTATGAATGATACACAGACATTTTAAACATGAAAATGAGGTTTATTATCGTATTTATACAACTATTCTATACTCGTATATAATTGAAAGGTGAAATACTATTGTACTGTCTTTAGACGGTGGTAGGCTATTTAGATGATTGTTCCTCATCTTCATAGTCACTGGCAAGGATGTTCCAGTCATCGACCAAGTCATTGTTGAAGAAGGGGGGTCTTGTCTTTTACTTTTACCTTTTTTATGAGGTCCTGGTAAATGAGGAAGGTTTTGGTAGAAGCTGTGGTAGCAAGGTGACCAACGGATCTAGTTCTGTAGATCCTTCCATTTAGGATACTTCAAGGGGATCGGTTGCAAATAGAGCAGCCCCAATGTTACATTAACAGGCCTTCCTACCTTTTTTTACCTTTTTCAAAGACACTTTCCTGAATTCACACTCTTCTTCCAATGTGTATTTGAAATTCATTGTCAATGGTTTTCTTGTTTATACGAATCCATTTTATTTGCCGCCACGTAATGGGTGCTCCTTTGTCATCCTTTTTCACATTACTACAGAGTACAATAATTTCATCCATGACTGATATTGACTTGAATTCATGTTGAGACATGTCCTTGACAACAAACTTCCTACTCGCTATGCCTATGGGCTGCTTCCATTCATTCGGTAGTCCTCATCACACTCCATAAACACGTGTCCAGGTTCAAAAAACTTGTGATCAATACTTTCAAGGCAACTAGAATCTTTGACAGCATAAATGTAAAACTTGACAATATTCCTATTTTTATTTTGGCCACTGCATGAGACGCTGATGGCAATCACGTGTGTTATGCTTTTAGTTTCAACTGTAGTTTTAAAGAAATTTAACAAACATGATCCTACCTCATTAGAGCCTCTACCTGCAATTGTCTCGTCCCATATACACATATGACCAAGGCCATTCTTGATATCATGAATATTAAAGTTTAGTGTCCATAGTTGACGCATGTAGTACACTTTATTAGTGGTTAAAGTTGGTGTTGGTGGGGTTTTTTTGCAAATCAAAACATATAGGTAACAATTTTTCATCCATTTTGGATTTATCCTTTGCATTCATTTTGGACTCTCTTGCTTTTTCAGCCATTCTGAGGTGTGTATCTTTTTCCATGATTTTTTTATACTCATCTGTTTCCTTGAACATTGGATTCTTTTCACCTTGCATGATGACAGTTTTTGCTTCGTCACATTTATTGCATGTGTTTGTTAGAGGGCGATGAAAAGATAGATTAAACGATGTGTTGAAGATTTGCCTGTACAGCCATAGTTTTACAGGTTCATCACCTTTTTCCTTACATTCATCACAATAAAGGTCATACATTTGTTTCAATGTATCATTAGGAGGCACGTATTCTTTGTGAGGATGATCTTTTCTTGAGTAGTGACTCACTTACTTGGGAAAGTTTTTAATGTGTTGTTTCACAGCAGTTTTCCTAACTTCACTGACTTTTTGCGGTGAGGTACTCTTACCTCTTTTTTCTTTTGGTGAAATACTTGATTCATTACGCCTTCAAGTAGCCTTGTTGAACCTGCAATTAGAAATGTCTAATGTTTTTAGAAAGAATTCTTTGCACACTCTAATGTTTTTCAATGTGATGATTTTACTGCAAGAGTTGTGCTTGTTTCAATTAACTCGGATTCTTTTAGGCTTTATTAATTGTATTTGCCCACATATGAAGCTAGTTTGAGCTCCCAAGAACCTAAAGTCCAAAAACTATTAAAAATTTGTTTTCGGTCCTCTTCATTAAAATTTGTTATACATTTATAACGGCAGCTATGCGGATAAGGCTTTACTTCCCTTTCTCTTTTAGTTATTCCTTTATTCCCAATATATTCTTGCCCAAGGTTCCTCTTTATCTTAGCCGTTTCTCTTTTACTTGGGGTTTTCTTCCTCTTTCTAGTTTTTTTTTCAGGAGTAACATGAGGTGAGAAATGAGTTTCATCAATCATTACATTATTGGGGAAAAAGGTTGTGCTGTTTTCTCTAGAAACAAGACTGTCAGTAAGTCCTCCATTTGGCGTTGATGGGGCCAATGCTTTTGCAACTGATAATTGAATATTACTTGACTGAACTACTTCACTTACAGTACTTTGCTGGGTAGCCTACCAGTATTACGTTTCTTATTAGGCACTATGTAGTCCTCATCCTCACTACTTGGGGGCACAATATCGTCCTCTTCACCGTCACTTGAGAACAAGTCATCAGAATCTAAAAAGAAAATTTATGTTAGGAGCCATTAAATAAGTATGTAAAATAGTAGTTCCTGAAAGAAAAACAGGTTTCAAAATAACCAAACTTTTAAAATGTACAAGAATTGTGTGCCTGAAGGTAGTTTAGTTGTACATTATATTAAAGCTTCTAAATAAGCCTACCAAGATTCTAGTTTCTTATTAAATAGCTATGAATAGACCCCAGATAATCAAGTTGGCAGTTTATACTGACAGCACTCTGTGGCAGTTAGGCTAGGCTATTTTATAGTAGATCTAGACAGTCTGTTAATGTTCACTAAACTATTTTTAGTCATTTCTTATTCTCATACAATATGTTAAAGTAAATTTGTGGTATTCACACTTTATAGTTTTATAGTTCAGTATGAATTATTTGTATTTCTCACAACAACAAAACACATACCTAGGTAAATAATAAAATATTGATGTGATCCTTATAATGCCTGATTTCTTTGTATCAAAATCAAGTACTGGAATGATTTGTCAATTTCTCTTTATATTAACTAATTGATGGTTGGGTGAGATCTTATTTCTATTATAAAAATATTAAATAAACAAATATAGATCCAACTCAATAAGTATACTGTTAGTAAAGCCATTTAGTAGTTTAACCTTCAATAGTTTTGGTTCAATCAAATGTTGAGATACAATAAAGGCTTATAGTACTCGTATTTATATGATGAAAAACAAGTATAATAATATGTAATAACATACCTGATAAAGCTTCAAGTTGGACCTTTCTATTATTAAATAAACTTTTCCTCTCCATCTCAAGTCCAACATAACCTTCTTGTTTTTTTTTATCTCGATTTAGCCAAGAAAATTTAAATGTATTTTTTAATTAGGTTTAAAAATTTATTTATTTCTTTGAAGACTTGGATATTGTTGGATTGTAACATATTGACCAAATTCTGCTCTCTGTTATCAAAATTGTTTATAATTTGTTTAAAACTTTGATTTCTTGCATATTCGTATTCAGGGCAAATTAAAAATGTGTTCTAATGTTTCTTCCTGACCTAGAGTACATTTCAAACATGAGGTGTGAAGTATTCTCCGATTCTAAAAAGATTACTATTTGTTTTTGCATAACCGAATCTTGTTCTACATATTTTTATTATTTCTAGTCTTTTGAATTTTACGTGATTAAGCCAAGGATATTTTGATATTGAATTTACAATTTTTTTGTACCATCTAGCTTTATTTTGACTTAGAAAGAATGCATTAAATTTTGAGAAATATTTTTTTATATATGCTTTGAAATCGTCTAGTGGAATGTGAAACTGTTCATGTTCATAACCTTCCAGAATAGCGTCTTTGGCAAACTTTTCCACTTTTTCGTTGCTCGCAATGCCTATGTGTCCTGGAATCCATTGTAAAATTATATTTTTATTCGATAAAGCTAATTCGAAGGCTACTGATAAAACAATACTCTTGAGTTGCCAAGCCTTCATAGCTATTCTCAATACCTATTATTGATGCTTGAGAGTCTGTAAAAATAACAAAATCCAGGTAACTGTCTAGCTTGTTAATACATTGTATACATTTGAATATTGCAAACAATTCTGCAGTACAGGTTGAGTTAAATTTATTCAAAGAGAACTTTGAAACGATGTTGTGTTGAGGTATATAGAAGGCAGCGCCAACTCCATTTGTTGATTTAGAACCGTCCGTATAAGCATGTGTATGCAATTTGTAGGTTATGTTTATGTTTTCTATTACACTTTGTTTTATTATGTCAATTGGTGAAGTGAATAAAGTTGGAGTACATGCTCCGTAGCAGATGCTCAGATAGTGAGGAGTAACTCCTTCTAACACGAGTAAGTGCTCTGATTCGATGTGAATAAAAAGTCAATATTGGGCCAGAGGACTTGCTCAGGGAAATGGAGCAAGTGCTCACAGTTCGCTTTCCATATCTTGTGGTAGACAGACGTGTTGCAACTTGTCCAGATATCGAGCAGATAACACTAATATTCAGTGTCCACATTCGCATTGTTGTTTTAGTTGTCTCACGAGTTACAACAAAACAAGTGATGGCTTGTGATAAAGGGAAAAACCTACAACTTGAAAACCAGGCTTCTTTTATTTCGATTATAAAGGAATATCCAGTTATTTTGGAAAAGAGTAATATACCAAGTATCAAAAACAAAAAAAAACAGAGCCATTGAAGAGATTCAAAATCGAATCGGCCGTGTTGTATACATACACACTGCCTACATAAGACCCTTGAGCGACTGTCCCAGACACTGGCTTTACGGCTGTAAGACTGGCTCTATTGAAAGTCGTACGCACGTAAACACGATCATTACGACCCCAGAGTTTAGATATTTTTGGTATTGTTTTTGTGTTTTGTGTGTTTTTTTAGAAATTGGAAGTAGGTAGGTATGTTTTATTCTTTTATCAGAACATTTATTTACACAGTACATTCTTTTTAAGCTGTTAAGCTCCATGTATCAGCCGAGCAATTTTGGTTCTTCTCTTTTGTCCTCTATTGCGTTACATTGTTTTGCCTTTCCTTAATGTTAAAGTCAAAGTCTTCATCACTTACTCTTTTTGCTACATTATGAAGAATAAAGCAACAAACAACCATCAATGGAACATTTTCAGTTTTAATCCTAATTTTGTTTTGCATAATTGGGAAACGTTGTTTCAACTGACCAAAACAACGTTCAATTATTACTCTTTCTTGGGCCAAACACAGATTGTATGCCCTTTCTCAAGCAGTTATTGGGTTCTCATAGGGTCATAAGCCAGGGAGCTATCCCATAACCCGAATCTCCAATTAGGAGTGCATTAGCTTGATTCAATTCCATAATTCTGTAAATATCTTAATTTCTCCAAATTCGTGCATCATGCACTGAACCTGGCCAAGAAGCATCTAAGCTTGTGAACTCTTCAGCAAAATTACAAGTTTCCTGCACATTTATACTTGGAACCCTCTTTCTATTTATATATTCATCGCCATGGTCAGAAGGCTTGCGTATAGGTATTTGAGTGCAGTCAACAGCTCCAATGGCTGAAGGAAATCTGTATTTTTCTTGCTAATTGTCTTTTTGTTGTTCCATTTCTTCCCTTGTAGAAGGAAATTTATTCATACCTTTTTCTTCAGTAATATAGCTGCCATTACATCTGAAATGGTTTTTGTGACTGTAGTTCTGTCGATACCCACATCTTCGGCAACACCACTCTGAAACCCAGGATCACCAACATATCGAAGAAAAGTACGCATTCTGTCCAAATTGGGCAACGCACCACCACGCCTTTCAAAGTTTTCCCCAAGAAAATTATCACAAATCCACTCAACATAAATTTTATTAAAACGACAAAGAGCTCGGTAGTCTTGCTCTAGAGATTCCCGACGCACTCTGTAAAGTTTTACAGCACGAAAATTTAAAAACTCTGCCATTACAAGATTGAACGTCTTTACTTGAGCAAGTTCTATCTACTAATGAGTAGATCGGTAATTTCTGGAGTACCTGCTCAGATTTTGGAGCAAGTACCTAGTTTTATTCACTTAAAAAGGTGAGTAGATACTCCAAGTCAATTGTCTAGTCGTCAACATGAGAAAGTGCTCAGAGGCTCCACTGAGCAAGTTCTTTTTATTCACATGAAACTGGAGAACGAACTCATATTTTGGAGGAAAGAGCATTTGCTCAGCTTTATTCACTTCACCCATTGTTTTGGGATTTCTTAGACATTTCAGTATTACCTATATCTGATATGCAAATGGGTATGTTTCTGTCACTAATATGAAAAAGTGGTTCGTTAAACTCCCATAGATTTTTGGGTTCAGGACTATTAGCAAAGCTAGGGTTCATCTGAGTAATAGTTTAAAAGTTTCTAGAAATAAAGGTTTATTCCTATGTTTCCAATATTGCATATCGTTGTATATTGAATTGAGATACATTAAACTTAAAAAAGCTGAGTGATTACTTTGGGTACCTATTTTATTTACTAATCTTTCTGTTATTAAGATTCTTCTAAAATTCAAGGGTGTAATTGATGTTTCTGCATGTAGAGTAACTAAGCAGAGTGAGACTGGCCATAGATTCCATCCATAAAAAGACCTAATCCTCTGACATGAATCCTAACCTGGTTCATGAACTATTCCTGACCTAGCTCCTGAACTACAACTAACCTAGTTCCTGAACCAGTTTAGGATTAAATTATATTGTTAAAATTAAATTTTATAATAAAAAAAAAAATACAAAAAAATCTATAGATTCTACTTAATGTATTACTATGAATACATGGTCTACTATATTATATTACTACCCTCATTCTTAGGCCTCTCCTATTTTCGGAGATTTTACGTCTCAGATACTGAAAAACAAAATCTATGAATATAAGTACCTCAAAAACGTACGAACTAATTTTGATACATTCTGGAAAAACATACACGGCCGTACCTCAAAAACGTACGAGCAAATTTTGATAAAACTTTCTATACACATTCACTACATGATCTACTATACTAAAATATAAGTCTCATTCTTAGGCCGTGCCTATTTTCGGAGCCACGCCTATTTTACAGCCTATGTGCTGACAAAAAACAATCTATGGATGGCCGTACCTCAAAAACGTACGAGCCAATTTTGACAAAACTTTCTATACACCTTCACTACATGGTCTACTATACTAAAATATAAGTCTCATTCTTAGGCCGTGCCTATTTTCGGAGCCACGCCTATTTTACAGCCTATGTGCTGACAAAAAACAATCTATGGATGGCCGTACCTCAAAAACGTACGAGCCAATTTTGATAAAACTTTCTATACACATTCACTACATGGTCTACTATACTAAAATGTAAGCCTCATTTTTAGGCCGTGCCTATTTTTCGGAGCCACACCTATTTTACAGCCTATGTGCTGACAAAAAACAATCTATGGATGGCCGTACCTCAAAAACGTACGAGCCAATTTTGACAAAACTTTCTATACACCTTCACTACATGGTCTACTATACTAAAATGTAAGCCTCATTCTTAGGCCGTGCCTATTTTCGGAGCCACGCCTATTTTACAGCCTATGTGCTGACAAAAAACAATCTATGGATGGCCGTACCTCAAAAACGTACAAGCCAATTTTTATAAAACTTTCTATACACATTCACTACATGGTCTACTATACTAAAATGTAAGCCTCATTTTTAGGCCGCGCCTATTTTCGGAGCCACACCTATTTTACAGCCTTTGTGCTGACAAAAAACAATCTATGGATATGGATATTGTATCTATGGACTTTTGATATGTAGGAAATTTTTTGTTCATTTGGCATTACCCAGGAGGTACTTGTGTAGTGGTAAAGAAATATAATTATTGAAATGAGAATATTAAATTACTTTCTTGAAAGTGACATTGTAAAACATAGAAAACTTCTTTATTTAAAGTATGATGAAGTATCCTTTAATAAACTATGAAGTGTAGATTCTGGTACATAGTGAATTTTTAGTTGTATATTTCTCCTTTTTAATTTATTGAAGCGTACACTTTTATTACATTACCGTTCAATACATTACCAATGCATAATATGCAATTAATAAAATAGTCTACAATTTGTGTTTTTTATATTTCTAAGGCAGTGGTGTGAAGGTGACAGTTATAGCTTGCTGCCCTTTCGTAACGCCATGGTTGACGTCACCACTCATGTCCCCCTAATCGACAGGCGGTTGCCGTCCATATTGCCACAGCGTTGTCAATAACCTATTACCTAAATAACATGATTACTTTGTATTAGGTCCAGTAAACAATTGCCGTAGTGACAAGTTACCAGCTGAGCTCAACCGGCGTAGTCTTCATTACTACAGATATGACGGTTAATGCACGCAATTTTCTGTTAAAGTGGCATACAATATGTGTATGCGAGGATTAACCAAAATAGGCTCTACCATTTTCCAGGTCAGTTGATTTGATATATTAGATTTTTTAGCACATAACCTGTACAACCGATGCCATCCATGGATTGGTTTTTGTAAAATAGGTGTGGCTCCGAAAATAGGCGCGGCCTAAGAATGAGGCTTGTATTTTAGAATAGTAGACCATGTAATGAATGTGTATAGAAAGTTTTATCAAAATTGGCTCGTACGTTTTTGAGGTGCGGCCATCCATAGATTGGTTTTTGACAGCACTTAGGGTACGTCCAAGATGCACGCTGATAAAAGCAGGTAGACAGAGTCAGATTTCTCGGCGCCGACTGTCTAACTCTGAGCGGTAGGCTGATGTGGCCATTATATAAGCTGGTTGTCAGCGCAGAAAGAGCTGCCACCAAAAAGATATCAGTGTACAATGGAACTTACAAGTGAACAGGCTGCAACTTTATTGCTGCTTAGTGACAATGTTGCAACGAAGTTAAAACCAACGAGAAGTGAAATACATCCAATTAATAAATTAAGATCTGTTTAGGGGGAGTACAAACACCTATTTCCGCAATTACTTGCCAACGAAAACAGATTTTTTAAATATTTCAGAATGATCCCGGATGCCTTTTATTTTATTTTGTCAAAAATTGAACACAGGCTGACTAAGAACTGGGCGAATTACCACACAACCCCTATTCAAGCGGAAGAGAGACTGGTTGTCACATTAAAGGTACGTAAACACAATTTTTATAATTGTTATTATTTAACTAAACCTCTTGCATTATTAACACAATTCAAGTAGACTGATAAATGATATTAAGGAATAAACTAATAATAAATATCACTGTACATTAAGGGGATCCGCCTCCTTCAATATATATTTTTAATTAAAAAAAAAATATTATACCATATGTATTTTTTTAAACTTCATACACATTAAAAAAGGCTTTTGACTGTTATAATTTTTTTCCTATGTTTAGAACATAGAATTTTTTTGATTTTGTAAATTTTGAGGTCATTTTTTGCGTTTTTTTAAATGTTGAATAACTTTTCTGGATCTTAACCTATTTAAACAAACCTTATTTTATTTTATTCTATATTAGATTATGCAACTTTTAGATTATAGGAAACATTGTTAATTATATACAAATTTTCAAACGTTTAAAAAAATGAAATATAAATATTTCCAAAAAAATATTTGATTTAGAATAAAAATTTTATTTTAGCTTTTAGAAGGTTTTCCATAATCTAAAAGTTAGCTCATGGTGTCAAGATGACATGGTAAAAATTACAAGGCTCTATCTTTTATGGTTCCATAATTATTTAATGTTTAGTATAGTAAAACAGGTAAAAAATGAATTTGCGCAAAATTGCGTTCAAAGATTAAATGATAAAATACATCTATTTACTTTCTAAAATTCTCCTCCTCCATAGGTTTTTCCTTCCATTGCTTTTTTTGTCTCCTCCTCTTGGATTTTTCTTGATTTTAGCAGCTTCCTGTATTTTTTTGTATTTTTCTATAGACCTTGCTTTACGAAGTCGAAGGCGGACTGAATCTCTTTTCTTGCCGTGACTTTGCAGTAGAAGCACCTGGAGAAAGTCCGACTTGGTCTAGAAGCTGAGTCATAGTTAGAAGATATCCCTCATTGTAAATACATATACCCTCTCCTACTGCAGCCATAACTCTCCTCTTTGCTGTAAATGATACTTTAGGGTATTTACTCCATATAAGTCCGTGTAAGGATTCATTGGCGTTTTGAGTTTTCCCCAAAGAGCATCGTTGTAAAAGATCTTTCTCTGAGAGCCTTACATACAGTGGAGTTATATGCTTTACTACACACTCATTTAGTGGTGTCTTTATAGCTGTTAGATGTTCTCTAGGAGCACTCCCATTTGCCAAGTCTCTCTGATAAAAGCACCAGCTTTCTTTCCCAGGTGGACACTTACTGTGCCGAGGAGATTGGTCAGTTGATCTACATTGATCAATTGTGGCAAAGATAGCTGTTTTCATTGCATCTACATCTTCAAGGTTGTTAATAATTGCATTCCTGTAGTATTTTGTGAGTTTGTCAATGGTGTTGCCTTTCAGACTACCATGGGATTTACCACCTAACGTAATTTTCTTACTAGCACAGGTTTTTACAAGGTTCCGTAATCCTGTCCCTAAACGTTTTGCCACATGATTCACACACTCTTGTTTCTCTATAACTATACTATCTGCATAAATTTTAAGAGATTGTAAGTGATCATAGGTTTTTGAGTCTCCGTCAGAGATCACACTAGTGTAACGGAACCCGATATCTTCTGAGCGTTTCCATATTCGTGCAGCAGCTTCGGTCTCCATTGCTGGAGAAGAGCCACTATAGTTTGCTTGGCAAAGTGGCTTGTGGGTAATGTACCAGTCTTCAAACTCATCAGATTCCTCAGTTATTTCAGTTTTTTTTCTTTCACAGACACGGCAGTATTTCGACAGAACCCCAAAATCTATAACTAGACCAGTTTTAACTTCAATAATACAACCAATCCCATATTTTGAGGTAAAACCTCTTTTTTGCCAAGACCCGTCATAGCTCACAGATATATTTATTAGTCCCACTTCATCTAATGTGCTATCTATTTCTAAATAGGCCTTTCTTACCTCTATTCTGGCCTTTTTTAGTGACTCTTGGGTGTCAGGATGGTTTGGTTAGTCATTTTTGCCACTTCTTTATCATACGTTGAGTGGCTCATGCATGGCATATTCAATCCCATACAAAAGGTTTCCATTGCCATGTGCCCTTTACCTAATGACCTAAATGTTTTAACCATCCTCCTGTTTATGTCAGAAAAGTTTCTTTTAGTGCTTTGATCAGTAACGCTTTTTGATGTTTCGAAACAAGAATATTGATCACATGACTTACATTGTATCTTTATTTGAATCACAAATGAATTTTTATATACATAAGTAACATCTGTGTTCATATCAAGGCAAAACTTACATGGTAGTTCAGCTAAAAATCCTTTGAGCAGATGTAAATCCATGAGGCAGTAAACAGAAAGGTACATTGACATTAGGGCCTATAGCTCGAAACAAGTTCAAATCCTCGAGGCCTTTCCTTTTTTTGTAGGCTTTCATCCTCCTCGTAACTGCTATTTGTTGACTGAGCAATAGGGCTATGTTGTTCATTACTAGGACCAAGATTAGTATGATTAGGCCTAAAATTGTCTTCAAATTGCAAAGCATTTGGGATGTTATTCGCCATGGGTTCATTACTAGACCTACTTTCTACAGATGTATTGGTATCTTTCCATCTCTTGGACATTCATTACCATGGATCTATTTACTTTGTTTTTTAACTCTACCCATATTGTATATGTATATTATAAAAACTCTTGTAAACAATTTATTAGAGCACACTCTTCACTTCAATTGAAATCACTACACACAGCACTAAGTAAATGCCTTTATAAAAGTAAAACCCTTTATATAAAATAGGTAAGGTTAGGATTAGGTTTACAGGTTACTGCACACTTAGAACACAATTTGTACAATGCAAACATAACCTCTAACATAAAAAGCTCTTGTTGTTTTTCATCTTCAACAGCTGGTGCAGTGTTGCCAACTTATAGAAACTATGATAATAATACATGTACAATTATATTATGACTATAAAGTGAACTGTTTATTTGTTGTTTTATAACACTAATAAACAAACAATATTAATTCTTTAGTTGAAAACATCACTTATAAAGCATATCTTAATGCTTATCAAACATAAGACAGCAAATATAGAGCAAAACAGCAAAATGCCAGAATTTCTCGACTTGTTCTATTTAACAAAAACTCACGAAATTTTAAGAAATAATGTTCAAAATGACTTGAAATTTCACAAACACACTTCTAAGAATATGTATTTTGAAATAATATCAAAAACAAAAAATTGTCAAAAATTACCAAAATTGGTTTTTGAAGGAGGCGGATCCCCTTAAGGTATGTAAACACAATGTTTATAATTGTTATTATTTAATTAACCCTCTTGCAAAATTAATACAATTCAAGTAGACTGATAAATGATTTTGAGGAATAAACAAATTATGAAGACTTGAAATAAATAACGGGCTAAGTGCCAAAAACAAAGTTTTGAGATAATCAAGTTTTTCTGTTGGGTGAAATAACTACGTACAGTATTGAGATTATAATTTTATTATAGTTACATGGGTACAAGATACACAATATACCTAAAAATCAGACATGTATCTAGAATCATTTAAGAGTTAAAAAATACAAAAGTGTAACATGGGCTAAGTGCCAAGTCATAAACCTATTTAATGGGCTATGTGCCATTGATTACATTTGCAAAATTTCTTCATAGAATATCTTGCTTTCATTTTTAAGAAATGGTAATAATTGACGCAAATCTTTTTTCTTTTCTTCTGTTAATCTGTTCTTACAACTCAAGTTGAAAAGCTTGTCCTTAATTTGTCCCATTTCCACATTTTTCTTCAGCACATCACATTCTTTCCATGCTTCCATTTCATTCAATGTCCTCCTTGTTTTTACTTTCACGCTGCCTTTAGATACTTGAATCCAGTGTACCTTGGATATTTCTAACTTTTTAGTATCCAAAGTGTTTTCAGCAGCGGATTTAAAGTCAAAGAAATCTTCAGGAGCCATTAGTGTGACTGTATATGGGTTTTGCCTGTTTGCATTCGCTATCAAACTAACCAAATCCATTGGTGTTTCGCATTTTTCAACACGCTTCCTTTTTTCAATGAGCGCAAAGTCCCTGTCACAGCTCATAAAAGAGTGCCCCGGTACCAAGAACTTTTGATTAATTTCATGAAACTGTTCTGTAGAGATAAGATAGTACCACAAGAACAATAACATTTTGTTCTTGTTTTGTCCAAAACAATTATCACTCCACACATTGAGAACCTTTTTGTTGGTTATTCCATTATTTAAGGACTTCAAAAAACAAGAAGCAATTTCGTTACTTCCTCTGCCTGTTATTGACTCATTCCATAAAAACACATTTCCTGTATTGGAGTCACCCACATGAATACATAAATTATAGCAGGATAACTGTCGTGAATAATACATTTTGTTGTGTGTTAAACATGGCAGTGACAGCACCTGCTGAAGATCCATAGATACAGTGCAAGATCTATGATTAGAATCTTTTGAGTTGGTTAAATCGTCTTTCATTACAGATAAAGCTTTTGCAGCTTTCCTATGATGATTTTCAATTTTAAATTGTAACTCTCTGTTTCCAGGGCTGCCCTGTCTCTGGGCTTTCAAAATATCACATGTGTCGCATGTGTCTGTTCTTGGAAGACGGAAGGATAAGTCTGGGAAATGTTTCTTGAAAGTACTAAAATAGTAACGATAAGTTATCGGAGAGTCAGTGTGGAGTTCTTTGAATGCAAGATACATTCTATTTATGCTTAGATCTTGGCTAAGATATTTCCTCGAACTTTTATTCCTTGTGTAATGGCTCTCATCACGTGGGAAAGTGTTTATGTGTCCAACAACAAGCATTTCATGTTCTTGAGAGAATTTCCTTGTTTTCAATTTATTGCCTCTTTTTTCAGTGTATGAGGTCATGCCCAATTTTTTCGCACTCACTAATGTTTCAACTCGCCTCTTGTTTATGGAGAATGTATCCAAAAAAGTTTGTTTACAAACACTGAACACACCACCTCCTTCATTTGGTAGAGTAAAGCAAATAGTGCATTGCCTTCTACTGTCCTTCTCATTTGTGTAGTTACCATGTCGCCTTCTTTTTACTGGTATGAGAATTAGAAGTCCCATGAGAAGGTTGTTTTGTTTGACGTTATCCTCCAAGTTGTAAAAATCAGTAAAGAGCTTCAACTTCCAATCAGAACTGATCGTTCTTACATTTGCAAATTGCCTGTAAAATAAAACCTATGTTAGTAGCTGACATTACTGAGTGTCAGCCACTTAGCCCTATATTTCAAGCCTTCAAAATTTCTTAACTATGTCTAACCTGTGTTCATTTCGTATTTCCTATGGTATTAAAACCCATGCCTTTTGATTTAAAAAGTTTTGATACACGACAGCGATGATATTATTATCCTTAATAACTATTAATCAATTAAAAAACACTTACCCTAGTACTAGGTTCTTCCTTAGCACTAACAATTTGTTTCTTCTTAGTTATGTATGCCAATCCTTTACTTCTTCGTAATTTCATCTCCTGCTGGATTGTACCTTCTCCTTTCTTCCTGTTTTTCTTTTGAACATGATGTTCTTCAAATACGTTCTCCATAGTAACAGTTATAATGATCAACTATTATTACAATAGAAAAACACTAACATAACCTCAAACAGTTCACTTTAGCCCTTGTAAATAAACAACAGCAAGCTGACTAAAACTGGAAGTGGCACTTAGCCCGTCATATAGGTTAGGCGGGTGGCACATAGCCCATGGCGCAGTCTATCGGATTTATTTAAAACTACTTCCAATGCATTTGGCACTTACCCCGTTATATAGGTATGTAGGGCTTTACATTCAGAAACATATTAAAAAAAAACCATTTCGTAATTTTTGGCACTTAGCCCGTTATTTATTTCAAGTCTTCAAATATTAAATATCACTGTAATAACATAATACATTTTTATTTGAAAAACAAAAAAACGTTTCCTTTTTAGGTTAAAAAAGTTGGAAAGCTTAAAATAGAGTACTTGTTTAAACATTTTGCTCAAATTTAGAACGAAATATATTTCGATCCTGTGAGAAGGGTGAGCCCAGAAAATTCCTCTTCATGTTGAGGGAATGACTCTTCATGTCGTGGGAATGATTGAGTGTCGGGCTGATGTCCATAGTTCTGATTATATTTATCAGCTGACGGAGGCCTAATATCATACGAAGACGTTGACAGAGATGGGGATGGCTGTGGAGTAGGTCTACCACCTGTCGAAGTTCCTGGAGAAAGCTGCTGTAAAGGTCCTACCATGAAAGCAAACTCCTCCACAACTTGTTGAATACGGCTCCGGAATGTAAGTTTCTTTTCCATGGGTATTTTTTACACAAACGGAAACAGGCTTTTGAAAAACATCATGTCATCATTGTCAGGACAAGGTCTTCGCTGTAATGCACTTTAGATAGTGTCAATTTTTCGTTGCTCCAGTTGTAAGATTTTTTCGTTGTATAAAGTTTTGGTTGCCATCATACGTCTTCTCTTCGGAGGTTGACTTGCAGGGGGATTTTCAGGCTGGTTCAATTCACTAGGTTGAGTTTCGGTCACATTCCGATTAGAAAGTTCTATTTCTGCTTCATTTAAATCAATGTCTGGTTCTTGGTGGCTCACCTCATCTTCCCGTTCAGCTCCGTCTGTAACAGTACCTAATTTAGGTTTTAGATTGCTTGAAGAAGCTCTAGGTTTAACAATGTCTTTCAAAAACAGCATTTGTTTAAAATAAGGCCATTTGGGTTCAGTTGCCGAATCTGCAGCGTCTCCTGATCTTGGTGGCTTTATTTTGCTGCATTCAACGCTCAATTGATCCCATAGGTATTTCCAATTTTTCCTCAGTACACCTCCTGAAACGAAAATGACTATTACTTTGATGCAAAGTATTTTTTTCAGGTTTTTGTCTACCGGTATGTCATTTCGAGGGTTGGCATTCAGCTTTAGAATGGGAAAATCGACAGTGGCTATGATAGTAAAAGAGACGGTTACTGCAATATGGGAACAGTTACAGCCAATTTATATGCCAACTCCATCGGTAGAAGATTTTGAGAGAATAGGTAGTGATTTTGAAGAATTCTGGAACTTCCCACACGTGGTAGGGTGTCTTTATGGCAAACATGTGACAATAAAGTGTCCGGATAATTCGGCCTCAATATATTTCAACTATCTGAAATATTTTTCCATTGTTCTACAAGTTTAGTGGATGCAAAGTACAAGTTTATAGCTATTGACGTTGGAGGATACGGAAAACAAAGCGATGACGGAACTTTCCTTGTATCGCACTTGCATGAATTCATTGAATCTGGGAATATAACATTTCCAGAACCGAAAGTGTTGCCTAATACAAATATCCAAGTTCCTTTTGTCATGTTGGGTGATGAAGCATATCCGCTTCATCCTCATTTGATGACCCCTTACAAAAGGAAAACATTAAACTCTAGGAGAAGGAATTTCAAAAAACGGCTATCTAGAGCAAGGAAAACAGTGGAGTGTGCGTTCAGAATTCTATACTCAAAATGGAGAATCCTTGCGAAGGTACTAGACAAGAATGTCGAATTGACAGAAATTCTTATAAAATGCGTTTGCATACTTCACAATACCATTGTAGAAAGATAAGGCATAGAACGACATTTGACTGTGGTTGAGGTATAAGGAACCAGTAAATCAGTGGCGTGGCGCAGAGAAGGCAGGCAACTGAATGCATCGAAAGAAATTAGAGAGATGTTTGCTATGTACATGGAAAAATACCCACTGTTATACAAGCACAATTAAATAAATTGAGGATTTTGCAACAATTAAAGCGCATTTTCTAAAATGTAAAAGTATACCTGACTCATTGCAAATGATGTAATTTGATTATGGAAAGTTGAGATAATAAAATGTATATCAGAACAGCACTTTGTTAGAATTACTGCTTACTTTTAGGCTGGTACTATACGGACGCTAAATGCGTCGCGTTAATGCGTCGCGTTAACGCCAAAGTTCGGCGCATATAAGTTGGACTACTAGTCCAGACTATACGGACGCAAAATGCGTCGCGCTGTTTTTGCGTCAACGCCCCGCTGGCCAGACTATACAAGCGCAGAAACCGCCACGTTGCTTCCCAGATCACTTTATTCCAAGTTGCCAATATGGATGCAGTGCAGATCGGTGCTGTAGGGTTTCAGTGTCTACTAGAGATGTATTTGGAAAAGACCAAAAGGCAGGATAGACGTTGGGGTACCCATCCCGTTCTAAGCAGCAGATTGACAACAGGTGCGTTTCATTTGATGTTTGAGAAGCACAGACAATATGAAGACAAATTTTACCAATATTACAGGATGTCTGTTAGCTCATTTGATGAACTTTTACATCTTGTCAGTGACGGTCTGATGAAGAAAGATACCAACATGAAAAGGAGTATTGAGCCAGCTGAAAGACTTGCTATAACCATCAGGTAAGCCGTTTATGGGTTAAATCGAAGGGTAGATCCATGTCAAGTGTTCCAGCAGTGGTTGCTTGACATTTTCAGAAACATTAATATTTGGTAGATCCATTTTGAAATGGGGACCCTATTTGTTTTGCCCGCTAGCTGTTTTCGCCTTTGCAAGCATCCCCCCAAATATAAGGAACTGACCTACCAAATAAAATTTTTTCTGAGATTATCAAGCAACCAATATTGTTTTCCTGGACCTTGGGATGGATTGACCCTGAAGTGGTTTTAAACATTTAGTGTATATTATTATTTTTTCCTTCTAGAATAATGTTTGTTTGAAGTAAGGGTTATATAAAAAAACGCAAAAACAGTTCTGGAATATGTATTAGTTTTAGTTTAATGATTCTTTTAACATAGTATTATAAATATTTCTATCAGGTGTACAATATGTAACATCGGATATTGATAAAAAATACAAATAAGAGCCTCGTTCAGTTTAAATTGCAGTCAGACACTTACAAACACAATAGGTACGTTGTAATCATTTTGTGATACATTATAATCACTAGGTTAACATATTTTGGTAAACTTAATGTAACTGAATTTTATGTATTGATTACGTATTAAACAACATTAAATTTCATTTACCTCAAATTGCTCTGAAAGTTAGCAGACCAATTTTGACCGAGTTATAAAATACAACCTTTTTCTATATATTTGTAATGAAGGAACAATGTAAGCCTATAACATTTTCCAATAGTTATATTAGGTTAGTCTTTTGTAAACAGATAACCTACAAACAATAGTAAACTAACCACATATTACAAAATATGAACTACTATTAAGTAAGTAAAGAATTGTATGACCAAGAAGTTTCAGTTCTGCACAAACACACTGGGAAGTTAATTACAAAATTGTCATTATTCCACAGTTAATCGGAATACTACTTCTTACTACTTCTTCTTACTAGAAGATGGTTCAATTCCCGGGTTCACGGAAAAATGTACAAATTCTGATATGTTAAATGGTTGGTTTTGAGTGTTGTCACTGGAAGTGGCATTAGAGCATTCGGTGTTTTCGTCATAGTCACCGATTATTGATGGTGTGGTCGGAGTCGGAGTTGTGTATGGTGAATTTAGGCCCGAGAACATTAATGGTGACGCAGATGTGTAGTCCATCATTTGGGTACGCACTGGCACTGGTTCCTGAACTCGTGTTTGGTTCATAATAGCATTTCGGAACACTTCAGTTAGTTGCATCCTAACATCAAAGGCAGCAAGTGGTGGTAGGCTGTCCATAACAGGAAGAAAGGACATTAAAAATGCCTTGTTCCCAGATTTATCTGAGCTGTTAGCTGAGGAAGTGTTCGCTCTTTGAATGGCGATGCTTTCTTGCATCAATGATGTAATGTTTTTTGAAGCTGATGTCAAAGTTCTCTCAATATTAGTTCTTTTTGACACACGTTCTTGTCTCTTCTGACGTTCAACTAGTGACGAATTTGAAACGCTGTCAGCACGGTCATTGTCATCTGCATTAGTTGTTTCTACTGTTTCTACTGCTTCTTGTTCAGATATAATGTGTTCAAGGGGTGGAATATTTGATACGTTCTTGTCATTGGGCTTCATGTAAGGTGTCAAAAAAGACAGTTGGTCAAAGAAAATGTATTTCTTTTTTTTTTTTGTTGCTGGAGCTCCAGTCTCATTTTTCTTTAAAATACGTAGTTCCCGAACGAAATTGTCACGCAAAGTCTTCCATTTTTTCATCATATCTTTGCCTAAAACAAACGGAGCACTTTTAGAATCATATAACTGTATACTTGTCACAGGTTTAAAGCAGGTAATTATAATATAACATTTCTTGTTTGATTATAGTGTATTAGGGACATATTAGGGTCATTCCTTGTAAAATCATCAGAGTGGAGTTTCTTGACTGTTTTATTTTATTTTAATATTTTTATCACGACTTCTACCGCACTTCAGGAGATCAACACAATTAAAGAAAAGATTATACTATACTAAAAGGTTATACTAAAATCCCCTTCTGTTCTGACGTTATTTTACAAGAATTAAGTAAATTGTTTTATAATTTAAGACTTAAAAGCGTGTAAATCTACACATCTACAAAGACGGCAGTATCAATGTCTTATATTAGATAGTTATATTATGTTTCGCTTATATTTACGTTATATATTTTAGGTATTTGGGCTGTGGAATGAACTTCAGTGACCTTGAATTCGAATATCAAGTATCAAGAAAAACAATACGTCTCGTTGTTGAGGAGACCTGTGAAACAATTTCGGGAAAACTGCAGTCAACTGAAATGCCAATCCCTACAAGTGATGAATGGCTTTTGAAGGCAACGGAATATGAGAAGTTAACCAACTTCCCAAATTGTGTTGGTGCCATTGACGGCAAACACGTGCGGATACAATGTCCACCAAGTTCAGGTTCACTATACTACAACTTCAGGAAGTATTTTTCACTTGTATTGTTTGCAGTCAGCGACGCACAGTGCAACTTCACTGCAATAGATGTTGGTGCATATGGCCGGGAGGGCGATTCCACAATCTTCAAAAACTCAAACTTTTACAAAAGACTGAATGCCGGCCAACTGAACCTCCCAACAGAGAAACCGCTTTCACCAGAAGGCCCCACAGTACCTTTCGTATTTCTTGGCGATGAAGCTTTTGGTTTAACTACACGTGTGATGCGCCCTTACCCACAGAAGAAACTCACAAAAGAGAGAAGTGTATATAACTATAGGCACTGCAGAGCCAGACGTACAGTTGAATGCGCATTTGGAATTATGAGCAACAAATGGCGAGTAATGCATTCCTGTATCCTGGTGAACCCGATCTTTGCAACGAAAATCATTCAGTCTTGCTGTGTATTGCATAATTATGTAAAAAGGCGGGATGGTTACATTTTTGAAGAATCGCTTACATGTGACATGGATTGCTTGGTCGGAGCAGCAGTAGGAAGTGGTCGTAGTAACGGACTTGTAGTAAGGGACTTGTTCTTGTGTATTTCAATGGACCAGGAGCCTTAAACTGGCAAAATCAATATGCCTAAGCACAATCACTTGAAAAAGTAGGACTTAGTAAAAAGAAGAAAAAGTAAACTTAGAAAAAGTATAACAATATTATTTCCTCATGTAATAAAATTTAAAATAAAAAGTTTTGTAATTGACTACTTTGAATACATCCTGTTATGTTATTGTAGCTCCTCTCAAATTAGACCTTTGTATCATAATCTAGTGTCAGTTCTATAAACAGTATTGATCGACTCGTGAATAGGTTTAGTGAAGGTTGGCAAGGAAGAACAGTGACCTTGGACGACTCATAGCGCAGAAATAGACTTTTCACCCCTCCCCTTTCTACCAACCTACCGCCGGCGCGACGGCGACGCCGGCGCCGGTGCCGTCTGGGCTAGCCATGCGTCGTAACTTCGATATCTACAGCAGTAGATTTTTAAGTGCCAAAAACTGTGATCATGTACGCAATGGCACAATTAAATTACTAATGTTCTTTACAATACGTTACAAATAACATACGTTTAACATACATTTCAATATTTAAACCTTTTACGTCAAATAACCACACAATTAAACAAATAACCATAATAATCAAACCGTAATTTAAGGAAAGAGATGATTTCAAAACGGTGTTAAGTTATTATCACAACAAAGTTGTAATTTCATTTTTGTCTTAATATACTTCCCATATTTATGTACGGTACTATTATTAATTATTGTCTTCGTTACTATTGTAAAACAACAAAGATAGTTAGTTGTACTTGGTGCTTAGAAAAAATATGTTTACATCATTACACCTTTGTTTATAAATATATCAAACTTAGTTACCTGCTTCGTCCTTCATTTGGGGAGTCATTTCCTCCCAGTTGTCGTGCACAGCTGCTCCTACCTCCATCCAGCACTGAGCTTTAACATTTCTGTTTGAATATTCTTTTGACTGGACGTCATAAAGTGGAGGTCGCTTCTCTACTTCTAAGATGAACTTCTCAGTATCAAACATGTTGATGACTCTCACACAGAAGCACAATAACTACTCACTCAAGACTGCGACTGCGGGCCACGCATCTAGCGTCCGTATAGTCCGGCCCTAGCGTTGCGCAGCGCTATCTACGTCGCGCTGCTAACGTTTTTCCAGGGCTGGTCGAGTAAAAATGCGTCGACGCCGAGTTGGAGGGCAGCGTGCCGCGTAGACTGCGCTCGTATAGTCGCTCAAATTGACTTGCATTGCCATCCAAAATTAAAAATAGCGCAGCGTATTTAACGCGACGCATTTAGCGTCCGTATAGTACCAGCCTTATCCATGACCTCACAATATTTCTAATAAAATCTCAGTAATTTCATTAACATTTTTACTGGTTAAAATGTTTATTATTTAGTAGCCTGTATTAAATACATGCCCAAATTATTATTATCATGTTCAGGGACCCGTTTCATAAAAACTATTTGATAATTTTATTAGTGGAACAGCTGTTAGCTTAGTATTATAAGGATGTAAGTTATTAGTTTCAAACTCATAATAATTAACTAATATTTTGTTATAAAACAGATGAGTAAAGTCTATATATATAAAAGAAAGTCGTGTTAGTTACACTATTTATAACTCAAGGATGGCTGAACCGATTTGGCTGAAAATTGGTAAGGAGGTAGCTAAGAACTGGGAGAAGGACATAGGATACTTTTTATCCCGTTCCCGATTCAGGATTCCGCCCCACTGGTCTCTAAAAGTTACAGAAATACCCGTAAGAAATGCATTGCAGCAAACATATGTTATTAAGTGAAAGAGCCTTTTCAAATTTAATCAGCTGTTCTTTGTAAAGATATATAATGCGACAAAAGAAATATATGTTTTTATTATTTAATTATTATTTTAAATTTATTTACACTTATAGTTTGAAAGCATAGAGTAAGCTTAAGAGAAACAGCAAATTTTCTGTTTCTGCAAACACTGTTAAACATAGACTTTACTATCCAGATAATACAATTTAAATTTGACGTAAAAATCCACCTTTAACTGCAATATTTATCTAATATAAACCATGCTCATGCTTGATCAGAAGAGCAATGCAGATATCAAAATTACTATCTTACGTTGGCTACAAATATAAAGAATGTTATAAAACCAACCTTAGTTGTTTTTTTTTACAGAAGTATGGTTCTCGAAACTCCGTGTGTACGTATTCTCTCGATCGAGACAACAAAGCAAGCTCAATCATGGCATCGGAGATGTAACTAATTTGATCCAGAAGTGATACACGCGCAAAGCCTAAAATAAAAACCATACGCAATTTCGCTTAACATCTGAAGCTCATAATCATTAGACTGTAATACTATGTACCTAACATATGCCTATTTTCGTTTCAAAATTACATTGAGCGCCATCATTTATTACATTGTATATAATTGTAACTTTTTGACTCCTGTCCACGATGGTCTAATATAGTTCAATTGTATACAAAAATCATAGAATATTGGAGAAAAATTCCAGTTATTTCACAGGTGCATATTGAGACTGTTTTAACATTTAAATCTTAAATAGATCATGAGCTTGGAGTATCTTTCAGTGACTATAATTTATCTCAGAAGGGTAATAACGACGTTCAAAAGAAATATGCCTACTATGTCCCAATTTTTCTGAAGGAAATCGTGTGCGAAGCCGTGGGTATCTGGGTATTTGGTATTTTATTGAAAATCAAGAGTGTTCGTTATAAAATACTACGAATTTATTGACGAACTAGCTGTTACCCGCAGCCAATCGCGCATAATTGCTTTTACTAAGTAATATAAGGACTTCGGTTCTTACGATTTGCGTGCGAAGCCGTGGGGAACAGCTAGTTTATTATAAATCTATAGTAAAACAAATTAAATTTCACAACAACCCACCAAAAATATGAACCTTTCGATTATAATGTTTACTTTGTTGTGTTCAAAAAGAATCAAACAGTACAAAAAACTGCATTTCTTCACTTTTTATTTTCTCACTATACCGTACTATAGTATAGAGAAAGTATAGTGATCGCACAAATTCGATGTTGGTTTTTTGACGGACCTTTACTTTTTGGGGTCCTCTGAACCCAAAAAAGTGGTTTTACAAAATGTCTGTTACAACATACGTTGTTTACTAAACATTGAAACTGACTTGAAAAGATCAGCTGATTTACTAACACACATTCTAATTATTCTAGTAATTGAAGCAACCCTTATGTGGGCACCAACAAATGAAACTACCTATATGGACCCTGGCCTATAAAACACCTTTTAGAAATTGTGAGAAAGTATGTGCTAGTTCATGGTACCGTTTATTTTAATCCGTGATCCTCTTTAAAACACTGCCACTTACCATCAATATCCATTTCTACAGAAATCTTCCGCCAACAGGCATCAACGATGTTCCTATTGGAATGTTCTTTAAGGCGCTTATCCCATATCGGAGGATTAAGTTGCACCTTTGATACTAAATCGTCGATATCCATCGTAAAAAAACAAACAACACTCAATACACACACGAAAATCACATTCCGACTAGCAGGTCGTCTGAAACCAGAATGAACCAATTATTCCGGTAAATATCGGAGTCAGACTGCCAATGCGCAGAAAGTCAGCTCGCAGGTGCAGTGTGGCCACTCCTGCTTAACAACATGGAATTTTACGCACACCAACTCGGTCCTGATCGGCGCCGATCACCTGACTCAAACCAGCCTGCATCTTGGACGTACCCTATTGCAGGATAGTAGACCATGTATTGAATGTGTATAGAAAGTTTTATAAAAATTGGCTCGTACGTTGTTGAGGTACGGCCATGCATAGATTGGTTTTTGTCAGCACATAGCTTTTAAAAAAAGAAGTGGCTCCGAAAATAGGCGTGGCCTAAGAATGAAGCTTATATTTTAGTATAGGAGACCATGTAGTGAATGTGTATAGAAAGTTTTATCAAAATTACTCGTACGTTTTTGAGGTACGGTCATACATAGATTGGTTTTTGACAGCACATAGGCTGTAAAATAGATATGGCTCCGAAAATAGGCGCGGACTAAGAATGAGGCTTATATTTTATAGTATAGTAGACCATGTAGTGAATGTGTATAGAAAGTTTTACAAAAATTGGCTCGCACGTTTTTGAGGTACGGTCATCCATAGTTTGGTTTTTGTCGGCACACAGGCTGTAAAATAGATGTGGCTCCGAAAATAGACGCGGACTAAGAATGAGGCTTATATTTTAGTATAGTAGACCATGTAGTGAATGTGTATAAAAAGTTTTATAAAAATTGGCTTGTACGTTTTTGAGGTACGGCTATCCATAGATTAGTTTTTGACAGCACATAGGCTGTAAAATAGATGTGGCTACGAAAATAGGCGCGGACTAAGAATGAGGTTTATATTTTAGTATAGTAGACCATGTTGTGAATGTGTACAGAAAGTTTTATTAAAATTAACTCGTACGTTGTTGAGGTACGGCCATCCAAAGATTAGTTTTTGTCAGCACATAGCTTTTAAAATAGATGTGGGTCCGAAAATAGGCGCGGCCTAAGAATGAGGCTAATATTTTAGTATCGTAGACCATGTAGTGAATGTGTATAAAATATTTTATAAAAATTGGCTTGTACGTTGTTGAGGTACGGCCATCCAAAGATTAGTTTTTGTCAGCACATAGCTTTTAAAATAGATGTGGGTCCGAAAATAGGCGCGGCCTAAGAATGAGGCTAATATTTTAGTATCGTAGACCATGTAGTGAATGTGTATAAAATATTTTATAAAAATTGGCTTGTACGTTTTTGAGGTACGGCCATCCATAGATTGGTTTTTGTCAGCACATAGGCTGTAAAATAGATGTGGCTCCGAAAATAGGCGCGGACTAAGAATGAGGCTTATATTTTAGTACAGTAGACCATGTAGTGAATGTGTATAGAAAGTTTTATTAAAATTAGCTTGTACGTTTTTGAGGTACGGCCATCCATAAATTGGTTTTTGTCAGCACATAGCTTTTAAAATAGTTGTGTATAACCGTCTGTATAAGCATGTGTATGCAATTTGTAGGTTATGTTTATGTTTTCTATTACACTTTGTTTTATTATGTCAATGTTTTTGTGATTTCTTAGACATTTCAGTATTACCTATATCTGATATGCAAATAGGTTTATTTCTGTCACTAATAAGAAGAAGTGGTTTGTTAAACTCCCATAGATTTTTGGGTTCAGAACTATTAGGAAAGCTAGGGTTCATCTGAGTAATAGTTAAAAAAGTTTCTAGAAATAAAGGTTTATTCCTAGGTTTCCAATATTGCATATCGTTGTATATTGAATTGAGATACATTAAACTTAAAAAAGCTGAGTGATTACTTTGGGTAGCTATTTTATATACTAATCTTTCTGTTATCAAGTTTCTTCTCAAATTTAAGGGCATAATTGATGTTTCTGCATGTATAGTAACTAAGCAGAGTGAAACAGGCTATAGATTCCATCCATAAAAAGAACTAATCCTCTGACATGAATCCTAACCTGGTTCATGAACTATTCCTGACCTAGCTCCTAAACTACAACAAACCTAGTTCCTGAACCAGTTTAGGATTAAATTATATTATTAAAATTAAATTTTATAATTTAACAAGAAAAAGTATAAATACAAAAAAATCTTTAGATTCTACTTAATGTATTACTGTGAATACATGGTCTACTGTATTATATTACTATCCTCATTCTTAGGCCTCTCCTATTTTCGGAGATTTTACGATTTTACGTCTTAGACACTGAAAAACAAAATCTATGAATATAAGTACCTCAAAAACGTACAAGCTAATTTTGATACATTCTGGAAAAACATACACGGCCGTACCTCAAAAACATACGAGCAAATTTTTATAAAACTTTCTATACACATTCACTACATGGTCTACTATACTAAAATGTAAGCCTCATTCTTAGGCCGTGCCTATTTTCGGAGCCACACCTATTTTACAGCCTATGTGCTGACAAAAAACAATCTATGGATGGCCGTACCTCAAAAACGTACGAAGCCAATTTTGATAAAACTTTCTATACACTTTCACTACATGGTCTACTATACTAAAATGTAAGCCTCATTCTTAGGCCGTGCCTATTTTCGGAGCCACGCCTATTTTACAGCTTATGTGCTGTCAAAAACCAATCTATGGATGGCCGTACCTCAAAAACGTACAAGCCAATTTTGATAAAACTTTCTATACACATTCACTACATGGTCTACTATACTAAAATGTAAGCCTCATTCTTAGGCCGTGCCTATTTTCGGAGCCACGCCTATTTTACAGATTATGTGCTGTCAAAAACCAATCTATGGATGGCCGTACCTCAAAAACGTACAAGCCAATTTTGATAAAACTTTCTATACACATTCACTACATGGTCTACTATACTAAAATGTAAGCCTCATTCTTAGGCCGTGCCTATTTTCGGAGCCACATCTATTTTACAGCCTATGTGCTGTCAAAAACCAATCTATGGATGGCCGTACCTGAACAACGTAGAGACAAGTTTGCTATGTACATGGAAAAGTACCCACTGTTATACAAGCACAATTAAATAAATTGAGGGTTTTGCAACAATTAAGGCGCATTTTCTAAAATGTAAAGGTATACCTGACTCATTGCAAATTATGTAATTTGATTATGTAAAGTTGAGATAGTAAAATGTATATCAGAACAGCACTTTGTTAGAATTACTGCTTACTTTTATTCATGACCTCACAATATATATAATAAAATCTCAGTAATTTCATTAACATTTTTACTGGTTAAAATGTTTATTATTTAGGAGCCTGTATTAAATACATGCCCAAATTATTATTATCATGTTCAGGGGCCCGTTTCATAAAAAAAACTATTTGATAATTTTATTAGTGGAACAGCTGGTAACTTAGTGTTATAAGGATGTAAGTTATTAGTTTCAAACATATAATAATTAACTAATATTATGTTATAAAACGGGTCACAGACGAGCAAAATTTACTATAAATCTATAGTAAAACAAATTAAATTTCATAAAAACCCACCAAAAATATGAACCTTACGATTATAATTTTTATTTTGTTTTATTCAAAAAGAATCAAACAGTACAAAAAAGTGTATTTCTTCACTTTTTATTTTTTCACTATACTATAGTATAGAGAAAGTATAGTGATCGCACAAATTCGATGTTGGTTTTTTGACGGACCTTTACGTTTTTGGGTCCTCTGAACCCAAAAAAGTGGTTTTACAAAATGTCTGTTACAACATACGTTGTTTACTAAACATTGAAACTGACTTGAAAAGATCAGCTGATTTACTAACACACATTCTAATTATTCTAGTAATTGAAGCAACCCTTATGTGGGCACCAACAAATGAAACTACCTATATGGACCCTGGCCTATAAAACACCTTTTAGAAATTGTGAGAAAGTATGTGCTAGTTCATGGTACCGTTTATTTTAATCCGTGATCCTCTTTAAAACACTGCCACTTACCATCAATATCCATTTCTACAGAAATCTTCCGCCAACAGGCATCAACGATGTTCCTATTGGAATGTTCTTTAAGGCGCTTATCCCATATCGGAGGATTAAGTTGCACTTTTGATACTAAATCGTCGATATCCATCGTAAAAAAACAAACAACACTCAATACACACACGAAAATCACATTCCGACTAGCAGGTCGTCTGAAACCAGAATGAACCAATTATTCCGGTAAATATCGGAGTCAGACTGCCAATGCGCAGAAAGTCAGCTCGCAGGTGCAGTGTGGCCACTCCTGCTTAACAACATGGAATTTTACGCACACCAACTCGGTCCTGATCGGCGCCGATCACCTGACTCAAACCAGCCTGCATCTAGGACGTACCCTATTGCAGGATAGTAGACCATGTATTGAATGTGTATAGAAAGTTTTATAAAAATTGGCTCGTACGTTGTTGAGGTACGGCCATGCATAGATTGGTTTTTGTCAGCACATAGCTTTTAAAAAAGGAGTGGCTCCGAAAATAGGCGTGGCCTAAGAATGAAGCTTATATTTTAGTATAGGAGACCATGTAGTGAATGTGTATAGAAAGTTTTACAAAAATTGGCTCGTACGTTTTTGAGGTACGGTCATACATAGTTTGGTTTTTTTTCGGCACACAGGCTGTAAAATAGATGTGGCTCCGAAAATAGACGCGGACTAAGAATGAGGCTTATATTTTAGTATAGTAGACCATGTAGTGAATGTGTATAAAAAGTTTTATAAAAATTGGCTTGTACGTTTTTGAGGTACGGCTATCCATAGATTAGTTTTTGACAGCACATAGGCTGTAAAATAGATGTGGCTACGAAAATAGGCGCGGACTAAGAATGAGGCTTATATTTTAGTATAGTAGACCATGTTGTGAATGTGTACAGAAAGTTTTATTAAAATTAACTCGTACGTTGTTGAGGTACGGCCATCCAAAAATTAGTTTTTGTCAGCACATAGCTTTTAAAATAGATGTGGGTCCGAAAATAGGCGCGGCCTAAGAATGAGGCTAATATTTTAGTATCGTAGACCATGTAGTGAATGTGTATAAAATATTTTATAAAAATTGGCTTGTACGTTGTTGAGGTACGGCCATCCAAAGATTAGTTTTTGTCAGCACATAGCTTTTAAAATAGATGTGGGTCCGAAAATAGGCGCGGCCTAAGAATGAGGCTAATATTTTAGTATCGTAGACCATGTAGTGAATGTGTATAAAATATTTTATAAAAATTGGCTTGTACGTTTTTGAGGTACGGCCATCCATAGATTGGTTTTTGTCAGCACATAGGCTGTAAAATAGATGTGGCTCCGAAAATAGGCGCGGACTAAGAATGAGGCTTATATTTTAGTACAGTAGACCATGTAGTGAATGTGTATAGAAAGTTTTATTAAAATTAGCTTGTACGTTTTTGAGGTACGGCCATCCATAAATTGGTTTTTGTCAGCACATAGCTTTTAAAATAGTTGTGTATAACCGTCTGTATAAGCATGTGTATGCAATTTGTAGGTTATGTTTATGTTTTCTATTACACTTTGTTTTATTATGTCAATGTTTTTGTGATTTCTTAGACATTTCAGTATTACCTATATCTGATATGCAAATAGGTTTATTTCTGTCACTAATAAGAAGAAGTGGTTTGTTAAACTCCCATAGATTTTTGGGTTCAGAACTATTAGGAAAGCTAGGGTTCATCTGAGTAATAGTTAAAAAAGTTTCTAGAAATAAAGGTTTATTCCTAGGTTTCCAATATTGCATATCGTTGTATATTGAATTGAGATACATTAAACTTAAAAAAGCTGAGTGATTACTTTGGGTAGCTATTTTATATACTAATCTTTCTGTTATCAAGTTTCTTCTCAAATTTAAGGGCATAATTGATGTTTCTGCATGTATAGTAACTAAGCAGAGTGAAACAGGCTATAGATTCCATCCATAAAAAGAACTAATCCTCTGACATGAATCCTAACCTGGTTCATGAACTATTCCTGACCTAGCTCCTAAACTACAACAAACCTAGTTCCTGAACCAGTTTAGGATTAAATTATATTATTAAAATTAAATTATATAATTTAACAAGAAAAAGTATAAATACAAAAAAAATCTTTAGATTCTACTTAATGTATTACTGTGAATACATGGTCTACTGTATTATATTACTATCCTCATTCTTAGGCCTCTCCTATTTTCGGAGATTTTACGATTTTACGTCTTAGACACTGAAAAACAAAATCTATGAATATAAGTACCTCAAAAACGTACAAGCTAATTTTGATACATTCTGGAAAAACATACACGGCCGTACCTCAAAAACATACGAGCAAATTTTTATAAAACTTTCTATACACATTCACTACATGGTCTACTATACTAAAATGTAAGCCTCATTCTTAGGCCGTGCCTATTTTCGGAGCCACACCTATTTTACAGCCTATGTGCTGACAAAAAACAATCTATGGATGGCCGTACCTCAAAAACGTACGAAGCCAATTTTGATAAAACTTTCTATACACTTTCACTACATGGTCTACTATACTAAAATGTAAGCCTCATTCTTAGGCCGTGCCTATTTTCGGAGCCACGCCTATTTTACAGCTTATGTGCTGTCAAAAACCAATCTATGGATGGCCGTACCTCAAAAACGTACAAGCCAATTTTGATAAAACTTTCTATACACATTCACTACATGGTCTACTATACTAAAATGTAAGCCTCATTCTTAGGCCGTGCCTATTTTCGGAGCCACGCCTATTTTACAGCTTATGTGCTGTCAAAAACCAATCTATGGATGGCCGTACCTCAAAAACGTACAAGCCAATTTTGATAAAACTTTCTATACACATTCACTACATGGTCTACTATACTAAAATGTAAGCCTCATTCTTAGGCCGTGCCTATTTTCGGAGCCACATCTATTTTACAGCCTATGTGCTGTCAAAAACCAATCTATGGATGGCCGTACCTGAACAACGTAGAGACAAGTTTGCTATGTACATGGAAAAGTACCCACTGTTATACAAGCACAATTAAATAAATTGAGGGTTTTGCAACAATTAAAGCGCATTTTCTAAAATGTAAAGGTATACCTGACTCATTGCAAATTATGTAATTTGATTATGTAAAGTTGAGATAGTAAAATGTATATCAGAACAGCACTTTGTTAGAATTACTGCTTACTTTTATTCATGACCTCACAATATGTATAATAAAATCTCAGTAATTTCATTAACATTTTTACTGGTTAAAATGTTTATTATTTAGGAGCCTGTATTAAATACATGCCCAAATTATTATTATCGTGTTCAGGGGCCCGTTTCATAAAAAAAACTATTTGATAATTTTATTAGTGGAACAGCTGTTAACTTAGTGTTATAAGGATGTAAGTTATTAGTTTCAAACATATAATAATTAACTAATATTATGTTATAAAACGGGTCACAGACGAGCAAAATTTACTATAAATCTATAGTAAAACAAATTAAATTTCATAAAAACCCACCAAAAATATGAACCTTACGATTATAATTTTTATTTTGTTTTATTCAAAAAGAATCAAACAGTACAAAAAAGTGTATTTCTTCACTTTTTATTTTTTCACTATACTATTAATAGTATAGAGAAAGTATAGTGATCGCACAAATTCGATGTTGGTTTTTTGATGGACCTTTACGTTTTTGGGTCCCCTGAACCCAAAAAAGTGGTTTTATAAAATGTCTGTTACAACATACGTTGTTTACTAAACATTGAAACTGACTTGAAAAGATCAGCTCATTTACTAACAAACATTCTAATAAAATTCTAGTAAATAAAGCAACCCTTATATGGGCACCAGAAAATGAAACTACCTATATGGACCCTGGCCTATAAAACACATTTTAGAACATTGTGAGAAAGTATGTGCCAGTTCCTGGTACCGTTTATTTTAATCCGTGATCCTCTTTAAAACACTGCCATTTACCATCAATATCCATTTCTACAGAAATCTTTCGCTAACAGGCATCAACGATGTTCCTATTGGAATGTTCTTTGGCGCTTATCCCATATCGGAGGATTAAGTTGCACTTTTGATACTAAATCGTCGATATCCATCGTAAAAAAAACAAACAACACTCAATACACACACGAAAATCACTTTCCGACTAGCAGGTCGTCTGAAACCAGTGTTTCGCCTACCAAGATATTAAAAAGTGAGCTTTTTAAAACGAAACAGTCTTTATTAAAATGTAGAAGAAAAGTTAAAGTACTGCAACAAGGTAAAAGGAGACTTAAAAAAGGCGGAAAACTTAGAGATGATTTTAAATTCTCTAAAAGAAAAACTACAATTTTCAGACGAAAATTGATCTCTTTTATCAGCGTTATCGAAAAATGCACAATGTTTAGTAAAGAATGAAGTGGGGAAATCAGTAAATCACAACTTGAAAAGAATTTATGATGAACGCCTTAAGTCATTTGCTATTACTCATCACTTTGTATCACCGAAAGCATATTTATATGTTCGGAACACATTTAACACCGCTTTGCCTCATCCAAAAACCATTGGGAGGTGGTACAAAAGCGTTAAAGCCGATCCAGGATTTTCAGAGGAAGTATTTCGAGCTCTGAAAGAACACAGCACCAGTACAAATATAATACCTGTATGTTCACTCATGGTAGATGCAATGGCCGTTAGACAAAAATTGGAGTGGGGTGGTAAACGATTTCATGGTACTGTTAACGGAGGTCATAATGCCAATGATAATGATGCTTCCCCAATAGCAACTGAGGCAGTAGTTGGTAAAGGCGACGTGACAACTGTGAAAAAACTAGAGGACAGAATGGTAAATTCAGTGTTACGAAAGTGTAACGGTGTAAATCTGTTCCCAGGAGGGCATTGTTTTGAACAAGATCCTGAGGTAAATCACCTTATATTAGTTAAAAAAGCTATTTGTAAACAATACTTCAAAGTGCGACTACATCACCACTGCAAAAATGTCAGTGCCTCATTACACAAAAGCAGAATACGCAGTCATTTATTAAAAACTGTAACATTTTTAGGACAGTAGAGATGTACGTGTTATTGTAAGCTTTGGATATTTATGTTTCTAATTTTCAAATTGTAATTTCCATTATATTAAGTACATTATTTATAAACATAATAAGTCTAGAGGTTTACTTTATTGTACCTTATATTGCCTGAAGTTTAGTTAATATTTAATTGCACTAAATGACAGTTACTATTTTAATGAAATGATTTACTATAAGGCGAATGCCTTATTAATGGGGTTTGAAAATGTTCAACATATTACAAATAATTAATTGCTTTAAATGAATTTTAAATTAACGATATGTTGAGTTTTACGTTAAGAGCCGAGAGCGGCCTGGAGTGTAGGCGATCTGTTTTAGGTCGGGCGATACGGTCAGGGTTTTCGCCTATATTCTGCCGATAATATCAGGAAAACGACTGGTCTTAGAAAGAAAAGTTTCGAATGAAAAAAATAATTCAACTCATTATCTCAAACTTTCCCGCTTACAAAACTTGCCTGTCCTAAAAACAAAAAAAATCCTCACAGACCGACTTTTTCATGTTACGATTTCAAATGTGTATAAAACTTTTAAAGTTTTTTGCTCATTAAAATTATATAGAGATCAAAACTGGTAATTTGAGTTGCATCATTGGAATCGGTGTTTTATGAGATATACGTACACCAAATTTGAACATTTTGGCTTAATCCTAAGTGGCTAGGTGGCGATTTATTTATGCGCGTGCACTGCAATTTTTAAGCTTCTCTGGACGGGGTTTCTAGACGCACCCAAGATGGCCGCCACTGGCCTCAACACCAGTAATGTTGTAGGAATAGGAGTGCTCCATCTATTGGTCTTATGTGATCGCTGGGGTAAACGGACTGTAGGTCCACATCGTAAAACTGTCGGGACCATTTTTTTACCTACTTCTTGAGAGATGGACAGTGGATCCACGGTTTCGGCTTGGAACCCACTGTCCGACTCACGGGTTCCTTTTGACGAGGAGTTAACAAGGGATCGTCGTACTCACTCTGCAGCACTTGAACGGACTTGGTATTTTTTACTCTATATCTGCTGTATATTGTTCAGTAGACTAAAGAAGAAGGCCGCTACAGAAATAATTAAACAAAATATAAATACATAAAACAAAGTCGGGTTGGTTACACCATTTATAACTTAAGAGTGGCTATAACGAGTACAATGGTCTTTGCTTTATTGGATTCGTTTTTGCCCCGACTAGCAGAACAATGGTTAACCCTTTAACGCCCATGTTTTTTTTACCTTTTAATATCATTATATTTGTTTTTTTTTATTATACTTAGTTGAACATTTCTTGTTATACAAAGTATGGTGCTTATTTATTTGAAAAAATGTTAACGGGACTTGAAAGTCCCGTTGGGCATTTGAACGTATCTTTAAACATTTTCCAGTGGGACTTGACATTCCCTTTGGTCAGTTAGGTAATAATTCAATTAAACAAAATGTTACATCATGAATAATGATTTATTTAGGTCAAAAGTAAAACTTTTTGAACATTACTAAAACTCGTGAAAATCTTTGAAACAGTTTTTTTTTAATTGATACATAAATGCACTTTGCACATATTGCAAATGGAAAATGGCCGAGATTCAATTTTTTTTTCGAACATACTTTACACCGGGCTCTTTTTTCTTTGAAAACAACAAAATGAACTCCTTTGTTTTCCAGACGGACATCATTTGGTACAGACGAATCAGAACCTTTTGGTATTTTGGCTGAGGTGCTTCATCCAATGAACTAGGCCTTTTTGAACCAGAGATTTTTTTTATTTTTAGCCAGTAGACCCTGGGCTACAGGTCGGCGGTACTCTCAAAGAGTTATTTTTGGATTTAATGAGTTGTAAATTACATAGGGGTTCACAAATGCAATGTCTATAATGCCCCAAAAGAGCCTGTGCCACCACTTTCTTGATCGCCGGTTGGCACAATAATACTGGCGCATTTGGTCACCCAGATAAATCCTCCCATGTGACAATTGTAGCCCTTCACAACTTCTGGGCAGTTAATATTGAGTTTTTCTCCCTTACTGCTGGTCCTCTTCACTGTAGTCTTTTCAGTTCCATGATAGTTGGAAGCAAAGAAAACTGGATGGTTGTCTTGCCATTTATAAACAGTTATACCCAATGATGACGTAAAGTACTGTTATGATCCTCTCGGCATCGTGCTTTCCACAAAAGTTGGTAGACCAACTCTGTCCGACCTAATTGTCCCACATGCCAAAACACTTTCCACTTTCAACTTTTCCAGTAATGGTAGAGAGGTGTAGAAGTTGTCAAGATAAAGTTGTATATTAGTGCCCCAATAAGGTTTGGTAAGGCGCAAGACCACCTCTTCATTTGAGCCATAATCTTTAGAGACATTGTTCGCAGCATCATTATCAATCTGCACTTGTATCTTGCCATACTTTCCTTGGTATACTTTAAATTCTGGAATAAATCCTTTACTATTTATTCCACAATTTTTTGGAATAAATAATTGTACCATATTTTGTACCCTCTTTTTATTGCCTTCATGGGGTTTTATTGTTTTAGTGTGGACCTACCCTTGAAAAGAATACTTGACTCGTCAACTGCAACAGTTCTGGTGCCATTATAAATCTGTACAAAATGATCATTTAGGCTATCAATCATAGGTCTTAGTTTGTACAGTTTATCTTTACGGTCTCTGGATCTTAGATCATTGTCGTTGATGTGTATGTTACTTAGTATGGAGTCAAACCTATTACGGGACATCGTATTTGACACCAGTGTTTATCTACTATAGGTAAACTTTGGTTATGCATACAGTATTGAAGGTAAGGTTCGATATGTCTTTTCCTAGAGAATATTATTATATTTCTCTTGCTAGGATTTAATACTACACCAGTGTTTATCTACTATAGGTAAACTTTGGTTATGCATACAGTATTGAAGGTTAGGTTCGATATGTCTTTTCCTAGAGAATATTATTATATTTCTCTTGCTAGGATTTAATACTAAGTGTAGAAGTTCAAGAGAATTAACCAATTTATTAATAGCTTGTTGCATGTCTTTGTGCACTGTTTCATAGTTTTTATGTGCGGAATATAAAAGTATGTCATCCGCATATTGTACCGATTTTATTTGAGGTGGCAGGATATGCTGTATATTTGATATATATAGTGAAAATAATATAGGACTGAGAATACAGCCTTGAGGTAAGCCTCTGTTGGTTATTTTTGTGATGGTATCCTTTAGATTAACAAAACTTTAATTTCCTATTAATAAGCCATTTATGGCAATAGGCTATGACTTTAGTTGGGATGCCTAGGCTAGACATTCTATCCATTAGAACTGGTATTGAAACATTGTCATAAGCACTGGAGATATCTAATGTTGTAGTAACTGTTGTTTCATTATAAGTTAAGGCAGTTAAGGTGTCAGTTATAAAGTTTATGAGATAATCATTACATCCTTTCATTTTTATGAATCCATATTGAGTGTCTGGAATTAAATTAAATTTCTCTACCAGCCATTCTAATCTATTTTTAACCATAGAATTCATAACCTTGGCAAGACAAGGTATCAGTAATATTGGTCTGTATGATTCTTGTAAATGTTTATCTTTAGTTACTTTGAGTAATGCGATAATCCGAATACGTTTCCATGTTAATGGTATGTTAATGTACCCATTCCAAATACTAAAAATTTCCAGGATCATATTTAGAGTATTTGCAGGAAGGTATTTGATCATTTTATAAGTTATACCATCGAGGCCAGGGGATGTATCCTTTTATTAATAGCAATTATTTATTCCAAGTAAAGTTTTGTTCTATTGGATCCTTTACAGGTTCATGTTTTTATATTTATAAATTCTAGTTCATTAGCCTGAGGTACATAATCTGGTACAGGATTCCCACTCAATCTAAATACTCAAATTCACGGTTTTCACAGTTAAAAAAATTAAAATTCAAGGTCGGAAAGTTTTCATAAACAACGTTACCGGTACAAACAAAATCGTGTTGGAGAGGGGCCAAGTTGAGACGTAAACACTACAGACGCGGCGGAGCGGTAAAATACAATATAAAACTTCTTCCCATTTGACTAACGATGTCATTGGTCGTGCAGGAATTGACGGAAACGTCTAAAAGAACGAAATAACAATAGGCTTCGGTTACGACGCAAGCAATGAGCGGCGAGCGCCCGATTTTATGTGCGATTTGCTACATAATGAATATAACAAGGCATATTATTTTTACAAAACATCATCATAACAGTCATCAAAGCAATGACAAAGACAAATTTCAATATAATTAGCATGCACATAGCTCATAATTTTCTTTAACTTACAAGTTTGTTGAAATCTGAAGATAACTTTGTTGACACAGGTTAGACAAGATGCAGGGTGACAGGATTCGTACGTTGGCTAAGGCTAACTCGTTTGAGTCCATGAAGTACACTTGCGTGATTATTAAATTATTTTCTTGTTTAACACATTATTATTATTATTTCGATCGATTTCTTCCACAGGAAAATTTTCACATAATCACAGGTTCACATTTTAATTAGTACATAAGAAAAGGCAATTTTATTGAAATTAAAATAACATATAAACGTTAAATGTATAAAAATTATATACATTTGTTATAAGAAAAGTTATTTGGTACCAGTTTATACAAAAAAAATTATATTTGTACACATAAATAAAGAAATTGATAAAAATGTCTAGAATAAAAGTGAATTACGATTTGCACTTTTTGCTAAGTTCCTGTATCTTATCGTCTAACTCAGCTGCCCTTTTCCTGGCGTCGGACAAAACCTGGAATTTTTGTGCTTCCAATTCTTTTTTTTCTATTGCAGCTTGCTTCCTCTCTTTCTCAGAATTAATTTTGTCTTTCATTTCTTCTCGTTGTTTTGCCAAGTGCTCCGAGTAGTGGGCGTGGGAATTTTTGGCAGCATGAACTAATTCATTAGTGATTTCCATTGCCTCCAATCCTCCTGCTGCTGATACGCCGTCACAAACTTTTCTCAACGCGA
This sequence comes from Homalodisca vitripennis, assembly GCF_021130785.1. Classification (NCBI taxonomy): domain Eukaryota; kingdom Metazoa; phylum Arthropoda; class Insecta; order Hemiptera; family Cicadellidae; genus Homalodisca; species Homalodisca vitripennis. Next base: position 170,477,306 of record NC_060209.1, read on the forward strand.
CTAAACTCTCCTCCTTCAAGTTTTCAACTATACACTGTTTGTTGACAGAGAAGCCTCTTTCAACAGAAGAATTTCCGTGAGAAAGTGTCAGAATGAGTTGAATGAAAAGCTTTAAATCTTTATACTCCTCCACACCTTCAACTTTTATTATTTCTACAAAGAAATCATCAAGTCGTTTTTCATGTCTTTGATACATTTTGCACTGATTTAATACGTGCTCATTTGAGAACAGTTTGAGGTACTGTCGTTTCACACTATGTGCCTTTATACCAGTCATCCATTTTTCGCAACTAATTGCTCTAAACATGAAGTAAGATGTTTTTTTTCTCCCGAATTATTTTTAATTACATTCGGATCTAGACAGGTGATGGCTTTTGACAAAGGGTACTTTATGGGTGATTTTTCGATTATTTTTTTTCACCATAGCAAGTACAGCTTCCCTTGCGTTTCTCTTAAGATTTAATTTTTCCAAATCTGATGTTGGTTCACATGTCCTGAGAGCATCTTTAGTGGCAAACCCCAAATCGAAATGTTTGGTTGGGATAAGATTGTTTGGGCGACAAGTCCATTTTATCTATCTGATTTCTTACCGTATCCAGATGGTCCTGTTTTACAACCTTTTCGGTGAGATTCAAAGCTAATGAGCTAATCTCATTATTAAGCAAAGGAGCCATTGGGGCATCATTTTGAAATTCTCTGAGGAATGGTTCAAATAGACCACAAATTGACATAAAAAATGCCAATTTGGCTGCCAAAAGCTTATCATTTAAATTATCTTTGACTACTTCAAAACTGCGACATGCAGGCTCTTTTTTATTTTTAACAACACCATCTACATATTTCCTAACGCAAGGCAGTATCAACAAGGCCCTTTGAGCCACACGGCCGCTCTCCACCGATCTGGCAGCACAAAACTTTAAAGGGAATGTATCAGACGAGCTGTAGTAGGTGAAATCTGCTCTACGAGCTGGTGAATTTTTAAATAAGTTATACAATGCTCTAAGGAATCCCACAACATCCCATTTTGTTGCTTTCATGCCAGTTTTAAAGGCGCCATGAAGAGCGTGGAGACCACAACTACCAATATTTAACAGGGCATGGCCATTTGGTGAATCTAGCAGTTCTTGCTCGAAATCATTGAACATTTTTTTATTCACGTTAGGTTCGTCCATAGAAACCTGAACTATTTTATTTAAAGTGTCAGGCGAAATGGCGCTTTTGATTCCTCGGAGAAGATCTTCCGCTTTGGTATGACCTAAAAATATTGATGTAAAATATCTTGTTTCAATATGATTGTTGGCTGGATCCCACCAACGAATATGAACGTCCATTTGTTGCCGTTGACTAACTTTATTTAAAGATTCGTCGAAGCAGAGAACAATATGAGAACATTCTTTGAGTTTCTTTTCTATTTGTCTCTCGAAATGTGGTGCCAAACCAAACACGATCAAATATCCTACTTTGGTATAATCCAACTTTAGTTTTGATGCTATCTCACTATCAGGAAATTGAAACTTGAAACTTTTAGCACAGCGAGCTGCAACTGCAAAGGGAATATGATTAACAACTATTTGTAAACACCAGAATATTTCTGATCTTGTCACGGATTCAGAAATAACATATTGCTTCACTGTGGATTGGGGACGTGATGTCGAAACAGTTGTGTGACTCGGCTGTCTGAGGGACGGCTGTCGAGCACGTCGAGACTTGCAACCCCCACCACCCGGCTGCTTGGGTTTGGCCTGACCTTGAACCCGGCCACATTAGTTTATCCGTTCGCTACCAGGCCAAACTAGTTCGGCCTAACAATTCTACCAGGCTGAACTAGTTTATCCTAACGCTATTAGGCCAAACCAGTTCAGCCTGTAATCAATAAGGCCAAACTAGTTTATCCTAGTGTGGTCAGGAAAAACTAGAACATCCTAGTCCAAACTAGTTTGTCCTAAAATCGGGTTTGTCCGGTAACATAACTTTCCTCCAGACCACCATCACTTGAAATATTATCGTCATCACTATTAGGATTATACGACTCACCACTACTTTCTGCCTCATATTCTGAACCTGAATCAATTATCTTATCGATTTCACTTACTGTCAAATATTTTGACGAACCTCCTCCTGGGTCTTCCATACTAAACGCTTACGAGCATTTTATCTGTAAAGATAAATGAAAACGGAATGCTAAGTCAGCAACTATAACCTCTAATAGAACTCGTTGTATCAAAGAATATAAGGATACTGAATGTTCAATGGGGGGAGGAAGCCAAGAAAGGACATGATGCAATATGCCTCGCTTGTGCGTCACCCACATATGCCGAGGCATGCCGATGACGCAAAAAAGCGCGTCATCCGCAGTAAACGTGTTAAGGTTTAATTTAATGTTAATAAAATCTAGGTTGGTATTATGCATAAGGCTTGTAATATTAAGCTTTATATAAATAGGTAAATGATCACTTCCCATAGCATCCTTACCTACTTCCCACGATTGTAATAGTGAGTACGTATTGGGTGTAACAAAAGACAAATCAATGGCTGATGATTGTTGATACAGAGTAGGTATTGTGGTGTAACTATAATCATTGAGTAAAATAAATGAAGAATTATTGTATTCTTTAAAGATGTCATTTCCTCTTGTGTTGGATATATTTGCACCCCAATAAGGATGGTGAGCGTTAAAATCCCCACCAAGTAATGAAAAACCTTGACCCTTATTAAACGTGTGTTTTTCCCAGAATTGTCTGTCAACTTTACTTGATGGCTTACAATATATATTGTAAATATATATAGTTTTCTTAAAATTATGTATTTCAATTTCAATTAACTGTACGATATTGGAATTGTATCTAGCTATAACTGTGTATGTTATTGACTTATGTAAGACTATTCCAACTCCTCCATAACTGTCTAATCTATTTACTTTTTCCATATTGTAATTGTTATCTCTAATATTATCACTTTCTGTTAGCCAAGTTTCTTGAATTAATGCAATATGAATATTATTCTTTATAATTGTTTGTATAAATTCCGACCACTTAGGTTTAAGTGATCTGGCATTCCATTGAATTAAGTTTAAACCATTTACCATGTTTATCTAACTGTAATAATGAATTCTTATTGGATCCTATACCTTTATTTGTGTTTTGTTTAAGTGTTTTACCAGTACTGCTACTACTAGCACTCCTATTCTTGGGATTGACCTCCCAAAACTCAAGAGGTGCTAAAAATCCATCCAGTTGTTTTTTGGATGAAAATGTCAAAGTTGTAGATTGCATTTTATTTTTGAAGTGAAAACTTCTTTAGGCGCGTTGAGCGTTTTGGTAGAGGTTAAAATCCTCGGTTCGCGTCACCGACATGCTAATGATACTAACCTGCATGAAAAAGTCAGTCTCGCTGTGTTTTTTAACCGTAGACTTGGCCGCGGACTACTAACCTGCATGAAAAAGTCAGTCTCGCTGTGTTAAAACTGTCCCGGCGGAGTATGAAAACAGACTGCGAAAATCAGTGACCTTTACGGCTTCCTCTCGCGATTTAAAAGTGAAGCCAATGTCGTACAATTCTGTAAGATGCGTCAAATTAAAGCTCTTAATATTGGCAATCTATTGGTTACATATTTAAATATTAAAAAAATTTCGAAATAATTTTGATTATTGTTTACATTTTACATAGCGTTTACAATGACAAGAAAAAAGTAGTAAGAGAGGATTTTTTTTTTATTTTTTTGGTCAGACAAATTTTGTCAGCGTGAAAGTTGTGTGAAAATAGATGAATATTTTTTTTGTAATTTATCATTTTTTTATTGGAAGTTTAGTTTAGCCTGTAGTAGCGTATATGAAGTGATGAGTGAACGTTTCTGCCGGAACTGTAGTTGGCGCATTGGCTCACTGATACCGTATTAACTCAATAAATTAGTTTATTGTGCAATAAAAATACCTTTACGAAAGAACCAAGTTAATTTAACTAATTTATTAGTTTTAAAAATATTGTGGGTTTAATTGTTATTGCAATTATATACTTTGTCCGTAGCAATAACTGTATTATTTACAACGGTGTTCAACTCACTGTTGTTCACTCGGTGTTTACTCACTTGTATTCTATGTTTATTAATATTTAACCTCTTCATCATGAAATGAGTATTATTACGGTATAAAGATTTATCTTACTAGCGGGGTAAAATAGATTTCTAGTTATTTGATAATATTTTTTCGTGGATTTTAAAATTGGAAAATTAAAAAAATGTTATAGTAATTTTAGATTTTATGAAATATGTTCATTTATTGTTTTTATTAAGATATTGTTAAGATAATTGTATATTAATTATTTTTCAACCACTTTGTATTTATATTTTATTCATGATTTGTTTAACCATCATATGTAACTAATAAATAAAAACATAAAAAATTTCATATAATTTTTGCATATAGTTTTAATTACTCTCAACTTAATAGTTCCGTGTTCACTTCTATCGGCAGTCCCACGACTGCTACTGTTTTTTTTATTTCCTCGATTTTCTTTTTAAATAAGGCATACAAATGTTCTCTATCATTGTTATCTATTGCGAGTGGAGTTTCTGGACTTATTTTGTGACGTTTTGATTACTCATCCGAGAATATTGCTTATCTGAAAAGTTAGGCCTAGTATTCTTATTTTGGATTGTATTAATGCTTGTAGGTTTGTAAGAACTATTTTTAGAACTTATCCTACCAGTGGTATTTTTATGTGGGCCTACATTGGAGATAGATTTCCCTGTGCTCTGGCTATTTTGAGTGTATAAGCTATTTAGCTCTGAGTAATCTTCTGTTAAGGGTGAAAATCTATTATTGGTTTCAAAAGAATGGGATCTTGATTTGAAATTATTTTCTGCGAGTTCAGGAAAGTTTGCTTCATAGTTTAGGGTCTTCGTAGCATTAGCATAAAAGTTCGGTTTAATAAAATTACCTCTGACTTTTTAATATTAAATGGGAAAGTATTTGCTGGCAGTGTAATAATCCTCCTTCATAGCACTCATTCTATTTTTAATGTTTTTCTGCCGGTTATATTCAGGGCAAATTTTTAAGTTGCTACTATGTGATCCAAAGCAATGAATACATTTAACAGGTGACTGACATTCCTCAGAATGGAGATTTTCCCCGCAATTTCTGCATAACCTATTGTTGTTACAGGGCTTACTAGCTACGTGGCCATACGCAAAGCAGCGATAGCATTGTTTTACAGGAATCTTGAAGATATCAATCAACCTTCATCCGAACATAATTTAATTTTATGTAGTCTGGCAGTCTATCTGATTCAAAAGTAATTTTAACACAGTATCAATTCGTTATTAACACGTCTTTTGATTCGTTGAACTAGAATAATATTACATTCACTTTCTACATCTGTGAGGATTTCCTCTTGAGAAACATCTCGTTCCACATTTATCACTCCTACAGAAAAATTTCTGATTGAAGGCACAAATACATTGTATTGTGATACATTTTTAGAATATACTATGTTGTTGGCCGCTTTATAGATTTTGCATATAACAGAGAGAGAGAGAGAGAGAGAGAGAGAGAGAGAGAGAGAGAGAGAGAGAGAGAGAGAGAGAGAGAGAGAGAGAGAGAGAGAGAGAGAGAGAGTTTCCTGCTCTGTCTATGTATTTGATATCTGTGTAGTGGGTTTTGATTATTTTCCCTACAGAGAAGGGGTTTAACCTATTTTTCTCTCTATCCTCAAAAGGTCCCTGATTGTCACACTTATAGTATCTTTTTGTAAATTTTCTTTTAATCTCCTGTGGGTTTTGATTTTTTTGTTCAGGTTCAATAAGGTTATGTGTTCTTTTTAATGGGTTTTCATAACTTTCAGTATTATTTGTGTCTTTATTAGTGTATTCATGGTCTAATAAAATGGATTCGACTGCAATTTGGGTTTGCATAGCCTCATCCATGAGGTTAGTCGTGCCCAGACCTTCCATCATGTCGGGTCCGGCCAGAACAGGTTAGTGTGGAACGATGTGTATTTACTGTGTTTTAATTTTAAGATTTTAGAATAGTTTGATTTAAATTAAATTTTAATAGTTATTGTAAAATAAACTGATAAAAGAAGAAATCTATAGAGTTACCCAATAATTCACAAATAGTATTAAATATATTACAATACAATTACGAAATTTATCAGCAGGACAACCATTTGTTCAGCAAAAAACAACGGCACTGACCTTCTTGTTTAGCAACAGTTAGACTGGTGTACAAAAACAGCTGGCTGTCTAACAACATACAGAATAAAATCATATGATCACTTAGACTGTTTTTCCTCTAAGGCGTTGGCCTTATTTCAGAAGTGAACTTTTTTGTAATTTTTTTCACCTGTTTATATATATAATTGAGATCTGGAAAATTTTTCTATGATAAATTTTAGTATCTATATTCCAAAAACGAGCTTATTCGAAAATTAAAAAAAAAAGTCACTTAGCCTAGTTTTCCTCTGAGCCCCTCAATTATAACCTTCAATAACAGCTAAATCCCTGTTGGAATCAACAAACATACACATACACAAAATACATCTACATTATTAGAGTTCAGTAATAACTCAACTTCATCAGATTTATCCCCTAATGACTGGGTATTAGCCGAGAGTATTTTTAAATCTGTGTCAGTTTTAACAAGGCGCATCACCTACCTTGTTGGTTGGTTGCTCAGTTGGTGCCTCACCAATTGAGGTTAGTTTAGATTCCACTAAGTTATTGAGTGAACAGAAGGAGCCTGGGAGTTTAAATAAACATCTACTTTTCTTGGTTTGTTGATAAATCTAGCCACATAAGCATCTTCAGGCCAATTTTCACAAGAGTAAATGTCCTCATATTTATCCACAGGTACACCCACTTTAAAGGATTAATAGCTACTTGGATGCCTTGAGTTTAACCCTGTTTTCTTTCCTTTACATAGTTTAGTATGCCATTACTGTCAGTGCAGCACTAAATCTTGAAACAAATAAAAACATTTTTCTGTCTGCAACAGTTAGGTTGTAATTACCAGTAGCTTTTCCAGTTCCTGTGATAAAATTCTTTCCAGTCCTTCCCAATTTTTCTTTGTTGTTGGAAAGTATATTCTTTTTCCACAGCTTCTTTGTTTTGCTAGAATAATGTGCTTGGAATCCCTCGTCATCACAATCCACATCAGTGTTTGTTTGTTTGTTTTTTTTTTTCCTGAAGGCTGCCTTGGGTAATTCCCACGAAGCCTCAATGTACACTGCTATTTTGTTAATTAAGATTACCATATTTTTATTTAATAAAAAACATAATGAACGCAATCACTTGGTCATTGTGGTTGCCTGTAAACGGTGATTACATTAGTAGGATTAGATACATAGAGTGAATAATTTGTCACATCACCATTACATTATCCCCAACACAAAGTTATTACATTTTCCTCTTTGGTAGAACGTTCCTCTGTAGGAGAAGGTTCCTCTATGGTATAAACGCATGCTATCGTTTCAATCTCTATCTGTATGTGTTGGTTTCTCGAACGTAACATAGTATACATAGATGAACATAGTATACTACAAGTGCGATTATAACTGCTCTGTGATTGTAATACGCTTTCAGTACTCTGAGATTAAAAATATAGCTGCAGTTTATTATAGGTCCACAGTGACAATCGAATATAACTATCGTAGATTCACAAATGTCAAACCCGATGAGGTAGTTAGGTTATGTAGTTTTGGGTTTGTAGGTTGTGTATAAATGTTATACGGTCTTTTATAATGTAAAAAACGTAACCTAACCTCTGAAGCGCTATGCTAAAGCTCTCTGGTAAAACATGGTAATCAAATTTGAATGTATACATAAATCTATAGCTATACTAGATTGTCACAGTGGATCTATACGGAACTGCATCGAAAAAAAAAAAATATTACAAATATTTAGAAATGCATTACAAAATTAATTGTAAAAATATGAAATGGGTATTATTGTCCTTAAGGGGCAGATTTCAATTAACAAACCCGATTTTCTATACCTATTAGATCTATAAATTGAGATACCAATGGTTAGTTAGTTAACCACTGAAAAGCTAATCTAACTATAAATTAATTACATTGTTTAGTTGTCAGTACTGATAACTCAACTAATCTAATACCACTTGCTTTATTCTATTAAAATATTTTATCTTACCTGAGGAATATCACGAAGTGTATCCGATATAAGCTTATCCAACTCTAATATGGCAGTAGTAGTAGTATTCCTGCTGAGAGGGAGTGTTTTATCATTGACTTCTTCATCATTTGCAGCAGGCCTAATGTTATTCCCTTCAAGAATTTGTTCTCCTTCAAAATCACCTAAAATATCAGAGAACTTTTCATCTATAATCACAGGTAAAGTACTGTCTGCTTGTCCTAACAGGCCATGGACAGTACACTGAGTATTTGGTATGTCTGAAAAAGATGTTTGAGCAGGACATTTTTCATCATTGTTATTATTTATAAGATCATAATGAACACTAGATTGATCTTCATAACTGTCTAGGCCTATAAGGTTAGAATGTTTTTTTTAATAATAGATAAAACATCTCCTTTATTTCCCGGATTGAGGTTATCTTTCATTGGCAAATCTGTACTTTTATCACTTGTTTTATAAACAATATCTTCTTTCTTGCATATTCCATTGTGGATTAAAAACTTCGACCGACTCACTATTATCTCACCACATTTACTACAAGTCCACGGCATTATAATAAAATGATAAAAACAGACATAATATTAATAATAATGATGATTGTGTACAACCACTTAACACCTGTTTGAAAGTATAGCTTTTTTGAAACCATATGTTTGTCCAAAAGCCAAAACATGACATGTGACCATATCAACCTTGTCAATACTAAGCATAAATCAATTGCATAGTATTTTACAGAAGACAAAACTTGATATGTTAACATAACAAGTTTTGACATCTGCCAACTTATGATGTAACATATTTTTTAAAAGATGTCAAAAGTGGGTAAACCAATGTATCATGTTTTGCCATCTTATGAATTAGGAAGCCTGCAAAATAAATTACAGAAGACAGAACTTGATATGTCAACTTATCCAGTTTTGCCAACATTGCAAATGTTCAAATAATTTGAATTTAGGTTAACATAATTTTGATATGCCGACATATCAAGTTTTGACATCTGTTAGATTTCAGGCTAAAATTGTATTTTCAAAGATGTTAAAAGTGGGTAAACTAATATATCATGTTTTGGCATCTTATGAGTTAGTAAATTTTAAAAACGAACCAGGATTACGAGTTGATATCACCTTCAAATCAAGTTGTGGCAACATCAATAATGACAACTATTGACATATCAGGTTTGGGCACGGCCCATAACTCTCCTTTTTATGGGAATTTCACATATCGGGTTCTACCATATTGTAGATCTCAATGAGCAAAATCTGGTGGTGCTCATAACTCTATTTCACAAAAAAGTCGACATTTCAAGTTATGGCTTCTACCCACAGATTTTATTTCATAGTTTTGTGGTACGTAATCGGGCACAATGTGACTCATAAATCTCTCTGCCAAATCAATATTATTATAAAGTTCATGAGTGCTTGTATTATTTTTAAGTTTTTGTACTATTTTCCATGCATGAGTTGTAGATTTTGTATCACTGATCTGGGTACATAATTTTATCCATCCTTGGTTTTTGGCATGTTGTATTAGATTGGCTTCTTTGGCTTTAGATTGGGCAATTTGATAATTTCTGTAGTTCACAGCAGTCATATTTATTAAAAAAATGTTAAATGCTGTAGCCTATAGAAGATTACTTCTATAGGCTACAGCTTGAGAACATTTTTCAGTCCACCAAGATTTGGGTGAAAACCTCAACTTCTTTTTATCAGTTGGCAACGTTATATTGGGAATAAATGATTTAGCAGCGTCATTTATAATGTCGTACAGCTCAGAAATTTGTATGGACGACGTGTTCGAGATATCATTTATCCTGGTTTGTACATAGGCAGTATAGTATTCCCAGTTTGCTTTTTTAAAATTTCTAGGTGTGGACCTATTTAGTTTAGGATTGATATACGAATAAATCTGATTAATTTGAAAAGACATTATAATTGGATAATGGTTACTGCCCATTGGATCCTGCAGTATATCCCAGTTCTGTAATGATGAATATAATTTAGGTGAAGCAAATGTAAGATCAATGGTAGACTGTTGATGAAATAAAGCTGGAGTTGTTGTCGGATTGTTTGAATTGGCTAAAATAAATAAAGAGTTATTATAATGATTGTATATATCATTACCTCTGCTATTGGCTTTATTGCTTCCCCAAAAGGGATGATGGGCAATGAAAATTGCCACATACAATGGTATATCCTTTATCATCGGAGAATATGTTTTCAAACCAAAAGTTTTGGTTAACTTTCTTATTAGTGCTATATATGTTTATAATTATTTTTATTTGATGTTTTAAATTGATAGTTATGATACTCAGGAGTTGAGTTGATTCTAAATTATATTCTTTTATTATTTTTATTGATATTGTTTTGTGAACTATTAAAGCTGTACCACCATATCCATCTAACCTATCAATTCTTACAATATTGTAATTTGTATGTGATAATTTGTCTTGGTTGGTTAGCCAGGTTTCTTGAATAGCATCTATATGTATTTGTGAATTAATGCATAAGTTCAGGCTATTTAGGTTTTAATGGCCTGTCATTCCACTGGAATATTTTAAGTCTGTTAATATCTATGATATATTTCTTAGGATTAATTCATTCATTTTTTTCAGTATATTTTATTAAGATAGTTATAGGTATCATAATTTGTAGATTTGTTTATATGTTATTATAGCACATGAAGTTTTTATATATTATTGGATTAATAATATACACTAGTGATTAGTGATATATGTATTTTTAGTTTATGTATTATATTTTTAATAATTTACATAGTCAGACTTAAGAACTATGTCTAAATGTGATTTGTTTTCACCTATAATTTAATTTAAATGTCTAATTTTGAATCACTTAAGTTGAATTAATCTAAAATTGTACTGTACAAGTTTAAGTTCTTTTAACAATTGTATCTGGTGGTAATGTTTTTTGTACCTGTACTTCTGTTTTGATTTGGGTTTATATTATGTATTTTTGGGCCAACACTTGTTTTCGTGGCACCGGTACCAAACATACACGATGTTAAAACTTCATCCATCTGTTTTGTTGTGTACCTGTAAATTGAAAAATAGTTTGCACTTTGGATCTTACTTCCTCAATTTTCTTATTTAATAAATATTGTAAATGTTCTTTATTCTGTACAGTAAATTGTGGGCGGACCTCTAATTCTGGCACTGAAGATGTTTGACGACTGTTGTGTGTTAGGTTTTGCGTAGAAGCTACAATATTAGTAGGCCTATTATTTTTAGTTTTTATATTAACCCTAGAAAGGTATCGTGTTACAGTATGGCGCTAAGGGTATCGATACGTAAATTTGACGTATTTATTAAAGTTTGTTTAATGATATAATTACAAAATAAAAGTTATTTTAGTAGTTTTTAGATATAATAGATGTTCAAAATGTTTTAAGAAGATTTTAATTGCCAAAATATAGTCCTTTGAATATGTTATACTCATCTATAAATATTGAAATATTCAATTTTTAGGCAATGAATATTGCATGTGCCAACTATTATTGTTGCAATAAGGCATTATTATTGTACACCTGTTTTAAAAAATTATTTCGTGAAAGATGTATATTTTTGGTATATTTACCTTGCAAGTTGTTGTATTTTATTTTTACCCAAGTGTAAGGCAATTCAAAGAAAATTCATAGAAAATATCATACAGTCATATATTTTACAGCTAATATAAATAATTAATAATATATATAATAATTATTATAATAATATAATTAATAATATAAGAATAATGTAAGAATAATTGAATAATATAATTAAACAATCGAATAATATCAAACAGAAGTTTACTTTTAGCATTTAGTAAATGTTTGTAATGTAAACATGTTCTTGTTGTTTGCTTCTTTCGCTCTAACCACAATCAGGGCAAAGTTTCTTCTGGTGCTCTCCACAGATTGCATTCCCACAAGCACAGTAGGTGGTTGTCATTCTTTTCTTTTTTGTGTCACAAAAAGAACAATATTTCCGTCTCCCTTGCTGATCTGGCTGAGCTGGTACTGGTATGTTGCATTGGCCCGTCAGAACTGTTTGAATTTTTCGTTTCAATGATCGGCTCATGTTCCTTTGGTTCAACCTAACCTCTTGCCAAGGTTTAGTTAGCTCTTTGTGTAGTTCGAACATAAATTCTTGTCTTGGCATGGGCTTAGCTGTACCTCCACTACGTCACGTCTAACAGTGTTGTGCGCATATATTACATAAGCGTTGACAACAGCAATATTCATCATGTTGTAGAAAATGCAAAGTGGCCATCGCTGGGTTTTCCTGTTGCAGTTCATGTGACCACACATTTGATCAAATGTGTCAACTGCTCCTTTGGTTGCATTATAAACCATTATCATTTCTGGTTTTCCATTTTCATGAATTGGATTATCATCATGCATTGATGAGACTAACGTAACTACCTTCTTATCATTAGGTTTGTACGATACAGCTGTCATTTCATCTCTGAATAAAAACCCTGAGGAACCAACCTTGCGCTTTTTGTCAGAAAACTCTGGTTGGAAATTCTGGTTTGTTTCTTTTTTTTGTTCCTACTACTGTCAAACCCTTCTCAAACAATAATTTTTGAACAAGTGAAACACTGGTAAACCAGTTGTCCATGGTTATGTTTCTATTGGTATTTTCTACCGAAGTCACTAACTCTCCGACGAAGAACTCTGCTGCTGATCTATTTCCAGGTACTGATCCTTTTCCTAAGTACACACGAGCATCCACCATGTATTTAGCTGAATTGTCACAAATCATAATGATTTTTATTCCATACTTATTTGGTTTGGAGGGCATATACATTATAAATGGACACCGCCCGCGGAACCCGACTAATTGTTCATCTATAGCCAGATATGTGCCGGGCTTGTACAGAGATCTACAGTCAGCATAAGCCAAATGTTTCTGATAGGAGCAAACTTGTCTGTCTTTTTACGCTCATCTCTAGTAGCCCTATCGTCAAATCTTGGACAGTTGATCAACAATTTGAAACACCTCTCACTCATAGTGGCTTTATATCGCTCGCCACAGTATGTATTATCAAACAATATCTGTGCTTAAATGATTGTCTTTTAGCGCAGCAGCTAAAATGATCAAACCAAACAAGGCATACAGCTCTTCTAAGCACAAATCTCTGACTGTGCCATCAGTATTGTTTTCATTGTAATTTCTTTTTTGTTTTTGTATTTCTTCATTTGTATGTTGAAGAACTTGTTCAACAAGGTTAGGGCTAAAAAATAATTTGAAGCATTCCGATGGAATATACTTCTCCCTTGCAGGTTGACTAGGACCGGGTCGTATGTGAACAACATTTTTTGCTGGAGTTTTCCCAACTGATGTTTCGCATTCAGACCCCCAAAGAAACCCATTTTCTGAAACCACAATTCCGTCTTCCGTGTCCATTGTAAGCACAGATCCAGTAATATCTGTGTGGGTTCCTAAGTTTGGAGGAGTTTGTCTATTAGGCCTACCTGTTGGAGAAAGTTGCCTGCGCAGTTGACCAGGTCGCTTTTTCGGTCTAGTGGTAGTTGGTTGCTCAACTTCCTGGAGATGTTCGATTTCTCTGATTGCATCTATGTTGTCATTTTCTAGCCGAAGTAAGTCCTCTTCGTCAGGAATGTACTCTGGATCCGCATCGCTGTCATACTCGTCTGAAAGCTCATCGTATTCGACGTTGTCCTCTTCTTACAGACACTCACGTTCGGCATCGGCTTCAGACCGATCGTTTAGTGCATTCAAAATATCGTCGTCTGTTAGCAAATGATCCGCCATTGTTGGAAAACACTCAATATTACAACTTATAACAACACTATTTACTTATATCACAAAACATTTGCATATCTCATAAAGGTATTGACACGTAAACGTTACGTCTACTGAAGTCTACACAAAGGGTATTGACACGTAAGTTTGACGTACGGGTTCCAAGAAACCGGCTAGTAGGGCCACAAAGAAACGCGCTCCAATCTAACCAGGGCAGCCGTCACACGGCAACTGACTGCCAAGAGCACTGCTGGAAGGAGGAGAGCCTCGGTGGAGGGGTAAAGGAGTGGGGCGCCAAAAATAACCTTGGTTATACGTCAAATGTACGTGCGATACCCATCTAGGGTTAAGGTGTCTATATGTATTATTGTTATTTATATTGTGAGAGTGAGTCCTATGTAGGCCAACTGAGTTGGATGAAAGGTTACATATACTAAGGTTACTTTCACTACCTTGGCTATTTTGGTCTGGGTAGTATTCATCGCTTAGAGTTGAAAACCTGTTGTTTGTTTCTAGGTTCTTATATGAGGAAAGTTCCGGGAAGTTTTAATCATATGTGCCATTTCTGGTAGCTTCTGAATAAGAATAGTAATTTAGATTGCGACCTTTATTTTTTTTATAGGACATAGGGAAATATTTACTGGCTGTAAAATAATCTTCCTTCATGTTACTCATCCTGTCCTTTATATTTCTTTGGCGGGTATATTCTGGGCATGTTCTAGAGTTACTATAATGTGTTCCTGAACAATGAATACATTTTGCTGGCATATTACATTCATCCGAGTGATAGGCTTCCCCACAGGTCCTGCATAGCCTATTGTTGTTACAAGGGGTACTTGCAACATGGCCATATGCAAAGCATCGAAAGCATTGTTTTACAGGTATTATAAATGTATCTACTTTGATTCTAACATAATTTAATTTAACATATTCAGGTAGACTATCTGAATCGAATGTTAGTTTTACGAATTGTGTGGATGTGAGTTCATTATTCACTCGCCTTTTAATTCTTTGGGCTTGAATTATTCTACATGGGCTTTCAGTATCTGAGAGAATTTCTTCATCAGATACCTCACGTTCTACAAAAATTACACCTACAGAGTAAATTCTTACAGAGGGTACAAATACATTATACTGTGACAGATATTGGGAATCGACTAGATTATTTGGTGCCTCGTATGTTTTACATTTAAGTGATAGATTTTTACCAGCCCGATCAATAATATTCAATGTCCGAGTAATGTGTCTTAATTATTTTACCTATACAAAAAGGGTTTAATTTACGTTTCTGTTTGTCCTGTATTATAATTTCAAAGGGACCTTTGTTATCATGTTTGTAATACCTTTTAATAAACATTCTTTTTATATCATGTGTATTTTGATATTCCTTGTTATTCTCATTAGGTTGTATGCGATCTGTATATCGTTTTCGTTTATTTTCATTTATTTCAGTATTAGTGTTGTTACTATAATTATGCTCTAAAATGGTTTATACAGCTTTTTGAGTTTCTATTTCATAATCAGCCACACGGGCATCAACGGCCAGACCCTCCGACATGTCGGGCCCGGCCTGAACAGGTTTGTGTTGAAGACTACTTACTGGGTATTTGTGTTATAAAATGAAATAAAATAAAATTTATACTGAAAAGAAACAAAAATTATGTTGTTACTTTAGGTTCGAGACAGAGTCAGGAAGATTTTTATATCTTATCTTACCTTACCCACACAAATAGTGTACATAAAACACAAATAGTATAATACAAGTTTTTATAACAGGAAAATAGCAACCACACTGTAACGCTACTCGAACCGCAATACGAATTAGAGACTTTATGAAGCTAAACCGGAATATCTAATAAAATATCAACGCCTCCGCTTCTATCTAACTATAGACTGAACAACCAGCGTAAATAAGTCACAAGTTTTGGTAGTGACACCACTGCCATTCGAAATTGAGCAGCTGTTTTTTCACTGGCTAAACTGGTACTGCTCCCTAGCGGCCAATATTTGTACTAATGGGTCATTTTCAAATTGATATAAAATATGATGTAGTAAACAAAATAATTTAAAACTATTTCAAAACACAACAGCAGTGCTCCTTAGTTATCATAGTAACGGTTACTGAAGTAGCAGAGCTTAATTTTTACAGTTTATATATTTTTTTATATTTAAAGTTGAAGACACCTGAAATTATGTCTCCTCGCCGACAGTATTAAAACATTTATTTTAAGGTTTAACACGTTAGCTGCCACGCCGACCCGATCGGGTCGGCACAGTTTGTCGCGGCAGAAACATCGGCCGACCCGATCGGGTCGGCGGTGGGATTTTACAGGACTTCAGTAAATCAATCTGTGACGTTTATCAGTGATCGTTAGCGACTATTTTAAGAGTCATAATATAAGAAAACAATAGTATAAATGTTATAGAATATTAGTTTTGTAAATAAAAAATTTGTATTCTACATAAATACTGTCGGATAATAGACGATATTTTGCCGACCGATCGGGTCGGCACATTTAATTTTTTAGTTTGTACACTGTTATTTTGCTGAAATATGAATCAAATTTGAACCCAATTGTAATATTTTTTGCGGAACATAATAAATATAAAACTATATATGTGTCAGAATATCTTTTTAATGTTACATGTTATACGTTAAAAACTACTTTCACAAAGATCCTTCCTATTTATGTAAGTTCTTAAAACACTCTTAACAAAGAAATGGTTTTGCAGGACATTTTTCACAAAATGTAGTAATCTTCTTGAGATTCTTGGTTGTTTTTTTGGTCTCCAGTTCGTGAAGCTCTGGCATAACAAACTTTGCAGTTTTTCGGGCTCTCCTCTTGTTCTTCCCCTCGCCTACAAATATTGCCGTTTCGGATAAGTGGTGATGTCCAACTTGTTTGACTGGCTCGAGTTGTCCATTTTGCAACCCTAGAAGTGCATACACAATTTTCTCCCTGAAGGTCGTAATGGAGTAGAGATGTTTTTTTTTTTACTTTGAGAGTTCACCACCGCAGCATCCTTGTAGGCGAGCCAGGCATTGACGACCGCTGTACCCAGCAGGAACTCTTCTGCGATTTTATGATACCATCGCATAGATTTTCTGATGGCTGTGCTATACGATGACATCTAGTCAGAAACATCAATTCCCATCTTCGCCTTGTTGTATTCAACGACCACAAGAGGTTTGAGAATGGGTTCGCCCTGTCTGGTTTTTTCCCAGTGTCAACATAATCAGCAGGATGTTTGGTCGACATCATTTTCACTTCTCTTTTATCAAACCATTTGGTGTAAACAATACCACTTGGGTGTTCAAGACAGCTCATTAGACCCTTCTTCAGATTCAACTGGTCATCGGAATTACCAGGAATGGTTTTTTGTGAGGGAACCAGGACCTGTTGCTGATTACACTTCCGACGAGGTGAGTGTTCCTTGCTAAAAGCATGTGGGCAAGATCGACAGAGGTGTAAAAATTATCGACATACAGGGTATGCCCTTTATCTAGATAATCTCTCATGAGATCCATGACCACCGATGCCGCTAATGTCAGGTTATCTTCAGTTCCTGTCCCGGCGCCCATGTAAACTTTCATCTTGTATGTGTAGCCAGTAGTGTCACATATTTTGAATACCTTAATCCCATACTTGTCGGTTTTATTAGGTAGGTACTGGCGAAAAAGAAGTCTTCCTCTGAACGGGATCATGCTTTCGTCAATCACTACATCTTCAACGGGAGTTTTCTTCATCTTGAAAGAGTCGTTTAGACTATCGATAAGTGGAGATATTTTACCTAGACGGTCATCTTGTCTTATGTTCAAGTTATCATTAAAATGCCAGAATCTTAAAAGCAATTGAAAGCGGTTTCTGCTCATTACTTTACCAGCAACAGAATTATTATACAGCAAGTTTTTCGACCAGTAGTCAGTCAGCCGTGGCATTGGCACTAGCCCCATCCATAATAAAAGGCCGAGAAATTTTTTCATTTCATTTGGATTAGTAGGCCGCCACTTGCGGAGTTTGCTACTACGATTCAATCTCAGTGTACTTAACACCTGAGCAGCATTCCGATTAGTTTCGTCTACCATCATTTGTATCAGATCATCAGATAAGTATTCATAAAAATATTCTTCTGGTTTCGCATTTTGGGGCAGGCCAAAAGCAAAGTTTTATGTTTCGTTAAAAACAATGTGTTTCTGTTTACCTTCAAACAGCTGCCATTTTTCAAGTTCATCTTTTTTCATTTGCAAGCTTTCCTTCTTTGTTTTCAAACTTTTAAATTTTTCTCCTAAATTAACAGTGAAATCTTCTCTATCTATACCTTCAATATTTACAACTTCTCTTTCGACATTTTCAATATTTACATTTTCACTTTCACTCGATACAATCACATCTTCAATAACAGAATCAATCAATTCATCCGAACAATCCATACTCTCTATAATACCAACTTCATTGTCATCGGATTCACTGCCTGGCACTGAGTCATCACTAGGGAGGAAGTCGGGGTCTTCGTCCGTATCGCCCATCTCACTATTTACATTACTGCCCCAACCATCATCACTTACACCATCCATACTTGGGTCAAATTCACTAGAAGGGGCTTCGATTGCTCTTAATATGTCATCACTGTCTAGATCGTCACTCATGATTAACTAATCAAACTTCAGCAGAAAGAACAACAGCTCGAAGTAGACTGCGAAAAAGCGCCAAACTGACAATAGAAACAAGAAAACACACTCACGTTTGGCTAAAAGGCGCGAAACAGCTGGCGGGATACTCGAGAGTCGTTGCGTAAGAACAGCTGACGCGCTACCAACCTCTCAAACGAAATATACGCCAGTATACACGGGCGACCGATCGGATCGGCAAGTTTGTTTTTCAATCAATATCCGTTAAAAATATTGATGCCGACCCGATCGGTCCAGAATTTTAAACGATTTATTTTAAAAGTTTTAAAGTATATATTATTGTCATAGTGTATAATAAACACAACTAAAGTAAAAATATCTAAAAAATAACTAACGGTTAAATTTGGCATTACGCCGAAAATTTGAAAATATGCCGCCGGCAGCTAACGTGTTAATTAAAAAGTTAAACCACAAAATTTATATTATTTTATTAGTCACTGTCATCAGTAAGATGAATATATAAGAAATTTTCATAATTTGCAAGAATTAAAGGTATTTTATTAGAAAAATGTATGCTCAAATGAAAAAAATAAAATAATCAGAACGTTAAAAAAAAAACACCAAAATAAAATATAAGTAATAATTAAAAATTACTTGCCGTTGTTTATTAGAGGTTTTGTTTAATCGAAATTACAAAAACAACTCTTTGTTTCCAGTATTTACGTTTCAATGTGCACAAAAGTAATCGTCTGCGAGGAGACAAGTGTCGGCGAGGGGACATCGGCCGTCAGCGAGAAGACAGCGGCCATCAGCGAGGAGACAGCGGCCATCGACGTGTTTCTGCGAGGGACCATTGCGATCGGCAAAAAGATGATAATCGTCTACAATCACTGACAATGTGTTGGGTTTTATTAAAAGTATACTAACAGCTGTTCCTTGAATCGTGTTTAACTCTTTCTTTGCATTATCATAAAAGTATAACAATATGTAACAGTGAGGCACTGATCCCTAAATAACAAATTGAAGATGTAATACGTTTCCACTCAATGATTTAAATCATTTTGCTTAATAAATATAAATTTATAAAGACAAGAACATTTTACAATATTTGTGAATTATAAAAATTAAAAACCTAACCCAATATTAAGATGAGACTCTAGTTAAGTTTATTGACCATGAGCAAAAACACAAAAAATTATCTATTTGAGGAAGAAAATTTTCTAAGCCTAAAAATAAAAAAGACATGAAAATGTATGTTGAACTTAATCACAACCAAAGTCTAGAAACGAACAGGTAATCAAATTTATAGTACAGTCTAGTACAGTCGTTCTCCTTGAAAACCCCTACTCGGGGTAGGCAGAGTCCCTAGAATTTGATCACAAGAGATCCATGACACATCGTCTTCATTGGGTTGAAAAGTCTTGGCTTCATTACTCGGTTTCATAAAGAGGACTTCTACCTCCCTATCATCAGAGATTTCCCCTTGAATAACAGCATTAAAGTTCTTTTTCCCGACATCAAAATAAACAACTAAGAAAGCTTCGGGTTTTAAATCATTGTAGTTATAGTTTTGATTATAAGTTATTTCTTCCACTGATTCCGTAATACCTTCGTCTTCTGAACTTGAGTAAACATCCGACACGGCAAGTTTCAGTTTATTAGGTGGATTTTTCATTGCCGGTGATTCAGTTAAGTTTCTAATAACATTAAAATGAAAATGACTCCATTTGTTATTACACTTAAAACAAGACATTTTTCGCCCGTATAAGCAAGTCCCGTTCCAAAATATCTGTTTTATTTGCATAATTCCTTTTATTACACTCAACTTTTGTGGAACTAATGTCTTATAGTTTTCTATTGATTCACTAGGAACTTCAACTACATCAGTGGAACTAGTTTTGAATGCTATGGTTAAGTCCCTGGCACACATATCTTTTCCATGCAGAACATACTGATCAGCATTTCTTTTTATGGATCCCCCACTCCATCCATGGCTCCTTTTTCGTGGCATGACTCCATAAAATATCATGAGAAATGGTTGAGGTTTTTGAACAGTTTTGGTAACTGTTCCCTCATCAGATGGACAGGTGGTAGTGTTTATTGGGCATATACTGCATCAATGTGGTCTGATTCTTCGTCCCAATCAAACTCTCATCCACAGATAATTGTTCGTGGGCTATGTAGTGGTGTTTGAACATTCTGTTACAGTGATCGACTAAGGGTGTGAACTTCTGTGTAGGATCATAGCCGGGTTCATTTACTTTGGGTAAAGCTGTATTATCGACGAGATGAAAAAAACATAGAAGTGATTCGAACCGTAAACGGGTGAACGTTTGCTGACCAAGGTGTAATTTGCGATGATTTAGTAGACCAGTATGCCTTTATAGTCGGCTTCCTGACTATGCCCATATTTAGAACAACAATGAAGGCTTTGATTTCCACTAATGTTGTTGGAATCCGCTGTCTAAAGCGACTGTAAGGTGAAGCTGTATCTCCTCTTGAGTTTACAGTTTGCTTAGCATATCTATTGGTTTCGAAAACCATCAAATTGAAAAAGGTTGTTGTAAAGAATAAATTGAAGTATTCAAAATTTACTGGCTTGCATTTACTGGTGGGCAGTGTTTAGGCCCAGGAATTGCCATAAAGGAAAAGTTATGGTTCAAATAAACATTATCTTGAGCTGTCACTTTTTCCCATATGGGACCTTCATCATTAGAGTCCTCATCACTATTATCTATATCCGAATTAACACTCAAGACTTGTCTTCATTGGTTGGGGATCCTAGGCCTAGGCGTATGAGCAGGCCTACGTTGATCAATTACTGGGTCATCACTATCACTGTCTTCGATAGCTGCCATAACTGGGAGATCACAAGAGTGACGGTCCAGCTACCAAAAATTGCTGTTCGTTTAGCGTTACCCAGGGAGCACGTGTAGCAAGCTACGGACGCGAACAACTTCACCCCCCCAGAAACAGAACAGGCACTCACTGATGATCTTTCAGTCCTCGCAGATTATTTTAGAGCCTGGAAGCTAAATCCAAATCCTAATAAAACTGAAGTATCATGTTTCCACCTAAATAACAGACTGGCGAACTACAAGTTAAATATAACTCTTGATGGTGTCAAATTGAAACATAATGAACATCCGCAGTATCTGGGAGTTACCTTAGACCGATCTCTCACTTTTAAAAGTCACCTTCAAAAGACAGCAGCAAAGCTGTAAACAAGGGCTAATATAGTACAGCATCTTGCTGGATCAACTTGGGGAGCCAACGCTAAAGTACTGCGTACCACTTCTTTGTCCCTTGTGTACTCCGCTGCTGAATATTGTGCTCCTGTGTGGCTTAATAGTGCACATGTGCGAGAGGTCGATGTCGTTCTTAATAGGGCCATGAGGACAATTACTGGAACTCTCATGGCAACACCAACACCTTGGCTCCCAGTGCTGAGCAATATAGCACCACCTGAGATTAGACGCAAAGAGGCTCTTCTGAGAGAGTTCAATAAGATCGTGTCCAATCCCGAATTGCCCGTTACGCGCGACCTTCCTCAGCAAGATAGCCGGCTCAAATCACGCAAGCCATCACTACGAACAGCATCCCAGTTGATAGAGGAGAACTTTACGCCTAATGCTAACTGGGCGTCATCCTGGGAATCATTCGATGGACGGAACAAGTTCTTGATATCCGATCCTACGAAAGCAGCGGGTGGCTTGGAAATTCCTCGAAAGGAATGGGTTTTATTGAATCGTTTTCGAACTGGGGTTGGGAGAAGCAATCACTGGAAATTCAAGTGGGGTATTACTGACGACCAGACGTGTGATTGTGGCGCAAACTCTCAGACAATTGAGCACATTGTAAACGACTGCCCTTTGCGATTGTTTTCTGGTGGTCTGGCTGGTCTGAGTGGTTTAGAGGATGGGTCTCTAAACTGGCTCAGTAATTTGGATTTAGCTTTGTGACGGGAGATTTTAATATTATTTTTAATTTATGACTCAAGAACTTTGTTCTTACGTACTTTTTAATAATTGTAATTTTTAATTTATTTATTTATGGATAGCTGCCTTTGTCCCCCATACGATATATATATATATATATATATATATATATATATATATATATATATATATATATATATATATATATACTATCACTGTCATCGGTTTCTAAATGAGACCTACATGTACCCAAATGTTTATCTGGAATTAATCTAGCTCTCTTACCATTTGAAGTAGATGGTTAATCTGGTAAATAGCTCGGATCAGCATCGCTTTCGTCAGCAAACAAATCGCTAACGCTAGAATCCGAGTCAAGATTCTCGTCCATAATTCTATCTATTTCACTCGTTCTAATATCGTCATGACTATCCATTGTTTATATTTCCACTCAAAAAATTAAATTTAACACTAATAACTACTAAAAACTCGTGAAAACAACGATATAATACATAAACAAACACAATAACTAACCACAATAACAACAACCGACGGGACTGTGGAACGTAAACAAAGACTATAAATTAGAGATGTGTCGGGACTCCTGTAACGGGTAATTGTAACGGTTACTCTCTTGTCCCGAGAGTAACCGTTACAAAAAACTGAATGTAACCGTTACAGTTACTCCCGTATTCTTACACCAAGGTTTTATTTTATTTTTAATACGTGGTTTTATGTGCTCTATAAACCTTGGTCTTGCTCCAGTAACCACTCGAGTCATGGTACCAGTAACCGAAACATGTTCCTTGTACCTTTTTAGCTCTTGGCCGTTCCAGTTACTCTGGCAGTTACAGTTACTCGAGTACCAGTAACAGAAACATGTACCTTGTACCTCTTTAGCTCTTGGCCGTTACAGTTACTTATTCCGTTACAGCTACTCTAGTACCACTAGTACCAGTAACCGAACATGTACCTTGTACCTCTTTAGCTCTTGCCCGTTCCAGTTACTCTGGCCGTTACAGTTACTTATTCCGTTACAGTTACTCTAGTACCACTAGTACCAGTAACCGAACATGTACCTTGTACCTCTTTAGCTCTTGCCCGTTACAGGTACTCTGGTCGTTACAGTTACTCGAGTACTTTTGTACCAGTAATAAACTTTTGATTGTACATAATGATTATGTAGGTATAATAATAGTGAAATAAGCTCTAATGTTGTTAATAATTTACTTTATTGAAAATAATATGAAGTCTATAATTATATTACGTTAATTTAAAACAAATTCTACAAACAATCATGTGCAATTTATTATAGCAATCATAATTCATTATACAAATATTATTATTAATTTTATTATTTTTAATTGTTTATTTTTAGTTGCATTTATTATGCGCAGTTTTTATTTATTATTGACATAAATATTAAATAAATGTGTTTTTTCGTTTATTAAAAAAATGAATGATGGATAAATAATATGTTATTGTAATTTCGTATATTTTTGTTTTCAATGGGTTATCAAAATAAACAGACAGCCGGGGACTCTACAATAAAGTACTGAGATAAATCATTACAGTCTGTTGAATAAATCATTCAATCACTAAAATTTTTAGTTTCTGTTGGTGGCATCTCTGACCATGTTACGAACCACGTCTGAGTGGTTCTTGGCTGGTTAAACCGCGACCTGTGTAGATTCTGTATCAAAACAGAACCTTATTTATTACTCAAATTCCAGTATTGCAAGCGGTGAAGACGTGACTACATCAAGAGCAATAGTGTAGTGCATTGTGAATGTGTAGTGCATTATATTATGCATTGTGAATTTGAGAACACTTCAATAAGTGATTAGCGTTTCGTGAGTATTTCACTACTACATTGATTTAGATTAGTGATAGGACTGATAATCTTGAACGATTTATTTTTGAAAGAATGGATCAAAAGAGAAGAAAGACGAGTGAACTATGGAGTTACTTTGAAATTATCCAAGACAAAGAAACAGCTAAATGTAATTTGTGTAAGGCCAAGCTCTCATTTAAAGGGAGTATATCCAACTTGAAAAAACACTTACAAAGAAAACATCCTACATTAACTCTTCCAAGTAATTTACCTGCTCCCAAAGTTATTGATATTCCTATGTTATGTGAGCAATCTCAACCTGGAGTGATTACAGAAAATACTCCCGTAATAATTGATGAACCGGGTACATCCTCTTCAGTACCAATATTTGATGTGAATTTAAGTTCTCAGGCTCTTGTAAATCCTACTTCAAAGTCATTATCAAGTACACTCATAAAAAAACAGACTACACTTACTTCCTATGAACCAAAAAAACTTACACAGAGTGAAAAAAACCAACATTGATAATGCAATAATGAAAATGTTTGCATGGGATTTTCAACCAGTTTCTTTAGTTGAGGACAAAGGATTTACACACCTAATGAGCGTGTGTGCTCCTTCGTATAAAATCCCTTCAAGAAAGTATTTTGCAAACTCTTTACTGCCAGCTTTGTATGAAGAACAATGCAATGAACTGAAAGCAACCTTAAAACACGATGCATTAAGTGTGTGCTTAACTACAGATGCGTGGTCTTCTTCTGTAAATGATAGTTACAACGCTATAACGGCTCATTATATAAATGAAGACTTTGAAATGAAAACTGTATTGCTTGAATGTTCCGTTTTCAATGAGTCGCACACATCTTTAAATCTAGCCGATGAAATTTTGCGGGTTATGAATGAGTGGGGTATTGCTAGTAAAATTTCAATTGTGATTTCAGACAATGCTGCAAACATAACCAGTGCAGTAACTAAGTACCTAAAGCTAAAGCACTACGGATGCTATGCACACAAGTTAAATTTAGTTGTCCAGGAATCACTAAGTCCTGTTGAATCGATAATCAACAAAGTTAAGTTGATAGTAACATACTTCAAAAGAAGTAATGCAGCCACGCAAAAACTGATCAAATACCAAGAACAAACGGGAGTCAGACAGCCAAAAAAATTACTTCAAGATGTTGTTACACGGTGGAACTTCACCTATTTTATGCTGGAACGGTTTACTAGTCTAGAAGACGCTGTAAAGCACACGTTAGCCTTATCAGATACTGACTTGTCCACTTTGACAACTGATGAGTGGGATGTTGTCAAGCAATTGTGTACTCTACTTGAACCCTGCGCCGAGGTTACAAAAGAAATGAGCGCCGAAAAATTTGTAAGTGCGGGTAAAGTCATTCCAATCACTAGGGGATTAAAGAAAGCTGTAACGAAAATTGCAAAAGATGTAACCAAGAGTTCAGTCAAAGATGTGGCAAACAAACTCTTAGAGAGTATTTCTAACCGCTTTCCAAATTTAGAAAAGAGCAAATCACTCTCGATTTGCACGTTCCTAGATCCAAGATATAAACAGCATATGTTTGAAGACGAGAGTTCTGTCGAATCTGTAAAAAGGCATACTATTGAATTAGTTACCGGTTTGATCAACCGAACTACAAAAGTAAAGGCTTCAGATACTGAGGATAAGGATGAACTTCCATCAGAAAAAAAGAAAGTTTCCGTGTGGGATGACTACGAAGAAACCATTAGCAAAGTAAAGCCCAGAGGTACAGCTTCTTCTTTGGCTATACAGGAGGTTCAGAGGTACATGGATGACGACCCTATAGGCCGAAAAAAAGATCCCCTTGAATGGTGGAAACACCATTGCCACGTGTACCCAAATTTGGCACACCTTGTTAAAACTCATTGCAACGCTGTCGCAACCTCAGTGCCATGCGAAAGAGTATTTTCAAAAACTGGCTATATACTTTCTGACAAAAAAGGATGTCGCTTTCTTCAGAATCGTCTCCTTTATCTGTAACAAATATAAATGAAGGGCTAACGGAAAGAACAGGCTAAGTCCATTTTTCTCAATTTTGATTTTTTTGGCTTATATGTTGGTACTCCTGTTGCGGCATATGTAGCATGTGCTAGTTTGGGAAATATCAAGCTCAGTCCCGAGAAAAACAACAATTAAAAAAAACACCAAAGGGAAAGAATAAGCTCAGTCCATCCAGTATTGGAAAGAACAGGCTCAGTCCATAGTGCTTGTGTCTGCCACTACGCGCACCACCTGACTTCTTTACACTTGAATACTGAATTAATGTGAAATAATGGTGTTATAGAGTGGTGGTTTTCAATGCTTAGTGAGTTTAGTATCTAATTATCATTAATATTACGTGCTATTTTTTAATAACTATGGAAGGTGACATTCCCTCTAATGGTTCTCCAATGAAGCTTGAAACTTCGAAGAAAAGGAAAAGGTATGGTAGGATGTCAGAGGTAAGAAAGAAACTTAACCTATCTTCACATACTATGGGTGAAGATTGCCAATGTACCTTGAAGTGCTTTGAGAAAGTCCCAGAGGCGACTAGAAATAGTATTTTAAAGGAATTTAATTTACTAAACTCTGTTGACATGCAAAATAGTTACTTGTGTGGCCTAATTTCAGTCTTGCCCATTCAACGTAGACGGCCTAGAAATGCAGAAAATGCCCGACAAAACAATGCCTCCTACAAATATAGAGTAAGGGTGAATATTAATGGAACTGTTGAGGATACTGTAATTTGTCGCAAAGCTTTCATTGCTTTTCATGGCATAACTAAAGGCAAAGTTGAGTATTTAGTGTCTAGTTTGAGGTCAAGTGGTCAATCCCCTTTAGATAAACGGGGTAAACACGATAATAGGCCTTGGAGGCTTTCAGACGTAACTAGAAATTCCATCAAGGCCCACATTGCATCTTTTCCCAGACGAGGCAGTCACTATGGATTAAAAGACTCAAAGAAAACTTATCTTTCTGAAGAGCTGAATACAACAAAGATGTATAATTTATTTAAAGAAGCATACCCATCAGTTAAAGTTTCTTACCAGTGTTACAGAGAAATCTTTTCAAGTGAATTCAACATATCTTTCGGATATCCTCGCACAGACACGTGCAGTACTTGTGATGAATTTTCAGCCAAAGTTAAGGTATTAGAAAATGAAAAAAAAAACACATAACTGACAAAAATTGTTTGACAAAAATTAATAAAGAAATCGAACGTTTACATGTTGAAAACCAAGTCCATAAAAGAAAAGCAAGCGCATTCTATAACAAGAAAAAAGATGCTAAAGAGTTTAGTAAGACTCATGCAGATTATGAAGCTATTGCTTTTGATTTTGGCAAAAACCTGTCTTTGCCCAACATCCCTACTAACGATGTGTACTATAAAAGGCAATTGTCTGTTTACAACTTCAACGTTCATATATTAGCAAGTAGAAAAAGCGTCTTTTTCATCTACCCAGAATGTTCAGGAAAAAAAGGAAGCGATGACGTATGTTCAATGCTTCACAAATTTGTTTACGATGAATTGGACGAAAGAGTAAGGAAACTGGAAGTGTTCTGTGATGGATGTTCAGGACAGAACAAAAATTATACATTGGTACGTTTTTTTCCACAATTTAGTTCATACTGAGCGACGCTTTGACTTAATAACAGCAAGTTTTCCAGTGAGAGGACATAGTTACCTTGAGACTGACAAAAACTTAGGGTTAATCAACCAAAAAACTCGTACTGAGCTTCCACATGACTGGATCGAGGTATTTGAAACAGCTCGGACAAATCCGTCACCCTTTATCGTGCACGAAGCCACGATTGATACATTTCGTCAATGGACTGCACACTTAGCACCGTTTTACAAGAAAAAGTGTCCCTTTGCTACCCGCCCTGTCAGAGAAATTGTATTTGAAATAAATCTCAAGAAGGAAGTTAAGTTCAGAACAAGTTTTAATGGTGCTTTTGAACTTGCATCCATTACCACAATGGATCTGCCACCACATGGAAAAAATGAGGGAGAATTCAACCTACCAAACTTTTCATATGAAGGTAAGCAATATTATTTCCACTAGACACAATTTTAACTATTATATAAGGTTGTATAACTTAGTTTATTATACTTTCAATACATTTGAATGTCAATTAAAGTAATACTCATTTAGCACCTGGTGGTGTAGCTACCTAATCTACACTGACGTAACCTCCTTATTCAGTTATAACTTATAGTTTTAGGTTAATGACATAAAATACATGTTTTTTGTTGTTCTAGGTCTTCTACCGATTCCATTGGCCAAGTACCAAGATTTGCAAGCCTTGAAAAAATTCTGTGGCCCACAAGCTCAAGAATACTATGGAAGTTTGCCTCATGAATAATCTGGACATCAAACTAAGATTGCCTAAGTAGAGTTTACCTTGTATCTTTATTTCATTTGAATAAAAACATAAATTTCTATTTATATGTGGCTTTTATTTTACCAGGTTTGGTAAAAAAACTGGGTAAGCCCATGGACTGAACTTGTTTTTTGCCGTTCTGTTTTGTACTTATGACTTTTAAGTACGAGTTTTGGGAATAAACAATACAATAATGACGCTTTTGTTAATTTAAAGCAATGTAAAACAACATTTACTAGGCATAATTATTATATTCTTGTAGTTATTACCCATTGGTAAGGTTTTATTTAACATTTAAACATTAAAAACGCTCTCCTGTAAAATTACTCAAAATGGACTTAGCCTGTTCTTTCCGTTAGCCCTTCAAATGTCTTTAGTGTTACAAAAATTACGGAGATTACTGTCATGAAAAAAAAGAGAAATTAATTCATTATTCTATCAATTTTACCTACGATTTTTAATGATCGAGCAAGTCTGTGGTCTGTTATCATGTTCACCTTTGGACTCAGGGTACGGCCTACCGTGGGTTCAACTCTAAGTAGTGGTCACAAGGTTTTGTCATTACATTAAGTTACGACTCGTACTGTGTTGGGCTTGTTCTTTTCCACTGCTTGTTAACAACAACAAATGCTCGTGGCTAGGGGTTTCCCTGGGCTTATGTGGTCAGGGTAGGCATAAAATGTGTAAAAACGCCTGGCCTTAAAACAATACCGTAACCTTTTAATATATAGCCTATATTTGATAACTTGGGTGATTAAAAATTTATTAAAGTTACACCAAAATGGTTTAAATATGTTTAGCTAAATAAATTAGTCAAATTTTCTATTTCTTCTCAGAGAATAAAATTAATGTAGCCTACATATTCTCATTAAATATACATAAGCCTATTTTACGCTAGAATAAGAAAAAGAACTTACGTAGTTTTCTGGAAGTTCCAATGGGTATTTGATTTCTGGCTCTTCTTTTAAGGCTCTTTTCTGATACTTGTGCTAAACATAATATATCTTCTTCATTCAGAGCCCTTGATGTAGATGGATTCATAGTTTCTGAAAAATAACACCATAGGTTAATATTTTGGTTATCACATACTCGAGACACAGATATATGTTGAGGTAAGAGGGCAGAAAGGGCTGCAAAGCAATCATTATGACCAAACACATACATCTATCAGTAACTACACTAGGGATTATTTTAGTCATTATTTTATATGTAAGAGGTAATAGTTTAAGAATGTACTTACCCATAGGCTGAATATTTGTATCTCTTTCTGGTAGAACCGGTACTGAATCTTCATTTTGTAGGTTAAGTTTTTGTCTACTTGTGACATTATTATCATCCCTGATATTCTGAGAGTCAACAACAGTTGACAAAGCTAGATTTAACATAAGATGGCCTCTTGAAGCCATTTCAGCAAAAGAAAATAACAATGGTATTGAAATCTAATAAAAAACAAACATTTTTAGTGGCACAAACAACTAGTAATGTAAACACCATAAACATTTTTCACAGCTGACTGGAGCATGAAGGTCGTATGATCAGGGCCGGCCCTAGCTAATTTTATAGTGTAAGCAAACAGTAGTTTTGGCGCCCCCCCCCCCCGATAAACCGTCATACACTACACCGTAGAACGGTAAATGTCACATACCTTGTACCTAAATAGTAAACAAAGGGGAACAAATTAGGAGAAAAAAAATGGTACTTTGGGATTATACCGACCACACCCAGACATGAATCGTTATTTCACATTTCGTTTCTACTGATTACTAGATTAGCGTAGAACAATATTTCGTCAATATAAAACAGGAATTGTCTTATCGCAAACACCTCCCCATCCTCAGACAGAGGTCAAAGTCGAGCGTCTAGTAGATAACGTGATTGCAGAGTCTCGCCGCCCGTTCAGCTGGTGCATCGCTTTGTTGTACTTCCGTGTTTTACCTCTACATTTCTCCAAACACAAAAATTCAACAAAAACAAACATTTACCAAACTAAACTTTTTATTAAAAAAACACTCAAAACTTGTTTTTATTCTTGATCACATTCCGCCACCCAAAATGCGAGTGCCTCCGGCCATCAGCGCGGGCTTCGGCAGCACCTTCGGTGCTGCCCCGCGCTGATGTCGACGAAAGAAAAACATCCCTCGAGATAGTACCTATCAGTAAAATATCAAATTCTAGAGGGGCTAATCAGAAATATAAATTGAATTGTAATGGAAAGGCAATGATGTACCGTGCAAATCACGTGATGCCGCGCGGCCTGCCGTAATCAGGATTCTCGAGAAAGATAAGATAACAGCGACAACAATACCGATCACAATACCTGGAAATGCTTGTAAGTTTGTAATTTTGTAATTGAAGAGTTGTTTTTTCGTTCTATCATGTTTGTTTCTATAAATTTCTATTTTTGTGTTCTTCATACTGGTGTGGTCGGTATAATCCCAAAGTACCAAAAAAATTAACTGACAAACCAGAGTTTATGTTTATTTACCAGTGTTCATTTACAAATACAGTGACACATTGTAGACTACAATTACGATACATTACATTATTAAGTTTAAGTTATGTGATGTATGATGGAAAACACAAAATCGTCTACAATCAATATTGTGTGTACAAGTCATTGTTAAACGTCAGGTTGTATTACAGACAATTCGAATTAAAAAATAATAGCCTAATAATTACAATTAAGATACTCAATGTTGCAATTAAAAAGGAATTCGTCTGGCTTTTAATTTTGAAAACTCTTGCAGTAGAATGTCCGTTTCCATTTCATTTAGGGCATCATTTTCAATCGCCAAGGTTGCTAGACCACTTAAGTGTTCTTGGCTCAAATTTGATCGTAGGTAAGTTTTTATCAGTTTTAATTTGGAAAAACTTCTTTCGCCACTGGCCACGGATACTGGCAGCGTTAACAAGATTCTCAATGCTACAAAAATATTTGGAAAAGTATCCACATAACCACGTTTGGTTATAAAAGACAACGCTCCAGCTGGGTGACTTGTAGGGGGCAGCATTGGTCCAAAGATTTGAAGCTCATCAAACAGCTCATCTCCGTTAATGTCATATTCTTTTGGTTTGTCATCTCCATCACCACCTCTCAAAACTGTTTCAAGGTGTTTGCAGGCTTTCTTTAACTCTGATTCACTCCATGCTTTTCCTAAGCTAGCAATATCATTTAGAGAAATTTAAAACCTTCACTATGGTTTTCCATCAGTTCAAATCTCTCCTTTAACGAGGATATTGCTCTATCAAGCACAACAAAGAAGAAATTTACTTTAAACAAATCTTTACCAGAACTTGCAGCTTCATCTTCACTCTCGTAAGAAAATTGTTTTTTAACTCTTCTTGGTCTGTTTTTTCTTGTTCAAAGTCACCTGCAACATCAATTTTTTCTGCAAGTTCCTTTGCATCAGTAATGACGCTGTTTAGTCCTTCTTCAGATCTCATAGTTTCCAAAAATGATTTTACACTCTTAAGAAAATCTATTGAACTTTGAAGATCATTTGTGACCTTTTGCAACAGTTTACTAACCATGTTTGTTTTATACAGGATCTCATGCCAAGTTACAATACAACACAGAAACTTGAAGCTTTGCAGTTTTTTTACTAGTCCTACGACGGCAGTATGTCTACCAAATGCATCAAGGTTCTTGTCTTGAGAAGCTTCATATAATGCATCATATACTTTTTCAATATGGTACCTCAAGGGTAATAATGCCTCAATTCTACTTTCCCACCTAGTGTTGCAGAGTGGTTTGACTGTTAGACTCGAAACGTTTTTCAGCAAAATACTCCATCTTTGAGTAGAACTAGAAAAAAGTTATATATTTCTTGTATGGTGCTGAAACAGTCTACTGCACTATTGCAAGACAGAGCTGCATCGTTAATTACCAAGTTCAGGGAGTGGTTTCCACATGGAACATAAAATGCTCTAGGATTTAGATCAAGGATCCTCTTCTGAACTCCAACATGCTTTCCCTTCATTGCCGAACCATTATCATAGCCCTGACCCCTCATGTTTTTTAAAGGAATTCCTCGTTCCTTTAGTTCTTTCAATAATGCTTCTGTGAGACCTTCACCTGATGAATCTTTCATAGGAATGAAACCTAAAAAATGTTCTTTAATTACCACATCTTCATTTTCAGTAATCTTCACAAATCTTATCACAAACGTCATTTGATCAGTATGGCTAACGTCAGGAGTGCAGTCTAATATTATCGAATAATATGTGGCTTGCTGTAGGTCTTGCAAGATTTTATCTTGGATCTTGGCTGACAAGAACAGAATGAACTCGCTCTGGATATTTTTGCTCAAATAATGAACGTGTGTTTCTTTTGATTTGATCCTTCTCACATGTTCAGCCATAAAAACATCAAACTTTGCTATGTGTTCTACCAATTTTAAAAAGTTTCCGTTGTTACGTTCAAAAAGAACATCCTTTTTCCCTCGAAAGGCCAACCCCTGTGTCCCCAAAAACTGTACTATACACAGTAATCGTTTCAGGACTTGGTGCCAATGTTCAGTTTCAGCATGGATAAGTCTTTCATGTTCTTCATCAATAGTTTTGTTTAATCGTAAACGTACAGAGAGCTCACGCCAAAACGTACAGTTTTTAACATGAGCAGAGGATTTCTCGTGACTGGTCAAAGTCTTGTGTAGGTTTTGCCAGTCAGAATACCCTTGGTCACTAGCAAGAAGAGAATTCGTGTTTCCAAACAGTTTGCAAGGAAAACAAAATGCTGCATTTTTCGATATTGAGTATAGTACCCAATTTCTGTGAACTTGTTCTCCGTTGCACAGCTTCCTTGTGTAATGATTTGAAGAAAATCTCCTACCTTTACTGTCCGCAGGAAACTCTTTGTCAGTGACTTGCTGAGGCCCTCGTTCAACAAGCACTTTCCGTACCTCGTCATTTATTTTGGGTGGCCACTTCCCACAATCATTTGAAATCACAGGTAATGTGTTTGTGTCCTTGTTCGGTTCCTGGAAGACAAAACAAAACATTATAGTTGGCATCGTGGTGTAATCGCAAGAGATGTATGATGTGTGATAACTCTGTTAAATTACCCTTTTCAGGATTTCAAATATTTAATGCAATATTTATATCTATATTTTATTATAGTCTATAATAAATAGGCCTTCCTATTTAGGTTTAACTAAAATATAGTAAGCATTTTTAAAACATCTTTTACACCTATCTATGTTATGGTGGTATAAAATAAAAATTGGTTTAAATAAAAGTCAAATAAGGGCTTAAACATTTGTGTGTTTTTTTGTTTGCGGCCACCATATTGAAACGGTAGGCCTAATCATATCATATTCATGATTAATAATCCAACTAAGTTGGCCGAGGTTATTGCTGGACCTATTTATCCTAAAAATGCTAAGTAAGTTAAATAAGTCAACTTACAATTTCAATGACTTGTTGACTATGCGTAACAACAGACGTAGATGAAGATGACGATGACATCACTGTATCAACTAATAAATCATCATCCACAACTTTGGTGGCGGCTACAGAATCGTCACAATCAATATTTGATGGTGGAAATGGTGTTTCTGTAGCTAGATAACTATGGAATTGACTGGTTGACGGTCCAGGCAGAACCTCAGATTCAGTTATTGGTAAATTATTGTCAACATCATGATCTAATTCGGTTGTCTCTACGCTTATTGATGCACTCGCACATAATGGTGGATTTGTTAAAAACCTTTGCAGTGCTTTACACTGCTTTTCATCTTCTTTAGATTGCTGCAACTTTCTTTTGCGGTTAAATGCTCCAGATGTTTTTTTCTTGCTCGTCATTTCGTGTTAATTAAAAACGGCATTAATTTTACAACTTATTACAGTACAACGCACATCAATGTAATTCTATAAAATAGTAAGACAGACAGCTGTCACGGCGAGGGTGCTTGCGAAGCGGCGCTAACAGTGACCGTAACGTAACTGCGAGACTCAGACTGCGAACAGAAATAGACATATGAGTCATGCGGACGGTTCCATGTCACTCGCGTAAGGGGTGGGGCGTGTGTATCGGGTAGCGGTGCATTAGTCACTGACTAATGCACCGCAGTGATGGGATAACCGAATGGATTTTATAACCGACTAACCAGTCAGTTATTTTTTTCGTTAATCGGTTATTTTAGTCGAATGAATAACCGATTACCTTTTAAATTCAATCCACATTTTAGTACACAATTTCAGAGTTTATTTACAGATAACAATTACACCTAAACAATTAGCCTAATGCTCTGCTTAACTTACTCTCAATATAACGCATTTCATTTTTGTATTTAAACAAAACACTATTATTCACGAAACACCTTAACCATAATACCTACACAATTATTTTATTTATGTCTTATAAAAAATCAAACATCAAAGTTTGATAAAAGAAGATCTTCTATTGGAGATAAGTAGGTGCAAACTGAACTGATTATTTATATTCTTTGATAGGTATGGAGAGTCAAAGGGTGGGGGAATGAACCATTCCTGTTGAGACAGGTACGCGGCGCGGCGCGGCCAATTTACTCACGGCCGTAGTTAGCTTTGGCGAGCCCTGGTAAAGATATTCGGTCGGGCCCCGTCGTGTCCCCCCACCAGACACAGTCCCTTCATATAGACGTGTGACTGGCTCCGGAAGAAATTGTACGAAAACCCGGTCTGAGTTCGGACCTGAATATACAATCAAAAAATTCCAAGCAAACCCGCACTGGCAGAACCGTAATTGAAAACGAAATTCTGTAATAATTACAGATACTGATAATTACAAATTACAAATAAAGATAAATACAATTATTGTATTATTACTTTTTTCTGTGCATACGTTATAGTCATAACATTTCAAAATGTTATATTATCATATATCATCTATAACACTACGAGATAATTACCGTTCAAATTGCAAAATTATAATTTATTTTAATTACGAATCACCAAAGTTAACCGAAAGTTAATCGCTAAAGAACGATATTTCAGTAATAAAAATAACTTATTATAATAAACGAGCAATTCAAATATAGACTAAGTCTTCACAACCAGTTAACTTATAGAAAAATTAGTCGGTAGAAAAACTAATCTAAAGACTAAATTAAAATAACCGATCAGAATCAACGACTAATTCAAATATAGACTAAAGCCGCGTTTACACCGAAGCTGACAACATTGCTGCCAGCAAAAAGCTGACAACATTTACAAAAATCGTACTTTTAATTCCGTCAACATTTGCTGCCAACAATGCTGTCAGCACCGAAAAGTGTTGGCAGCATTTACCCACCAGTAGTCGGTAAAGATCAAAGAATGTTGTCAAACATATGCTGGCAGCAATGTTGACGGGACTAAAAGCGACCGTCAACAATGTTGGCAACACTTCCCTTAGCGCACGTGGTTGGCCGCCATGTCGTTCCGACAGCGTCAGTACTACTCTAGTTGCGACTGTTGATGGTAGTACGTCTGTGTTGTTTGGTGTCCGTGTTTCTCAACTCAATATGAACAGCGACAGCATTGAGAGTGAAATTGATTGGTCCCGTGAAACAGTCATGCAATTGATTGACCTATAATCGAGAGCAACCAGTTCTTTGGAATCCGATGGACCCTGATTTTAAAAATAAAAACCTAAAGAAACTATGCATGGAATGACATTTCGCGGGAAATAAAAGCCAGTAATACGGAAGTACAGGCAAAAGTGAAAACATTGTTGGCACAGTTTCAAAGAGAACTTAAGAAGAAGAAGAGTGGTTCGGGGGGCAGACGAGTATAAAAGCAAGTCGTGTTATTTTAAAGCGGATGCTGTTTTTAAAGGATAAAACTACTGCACGGAAGATTAAAGAAGCTGGGATTGCCACTGACGACAAAGAGGCTGCCGATGATGAAACAGTGCAGGCAAGTAGTTAACAAGATTATTTTATCAAATTGGTCACATATTTTAATGTCCACTTTTATAGGTTAAAAAAGTTAAACATAAACACAACGGTCTAAAATTTGTTACAAATTATATAATGTAATTAACACTACTTTAATTTGTTACTTTGTTTATTGTTGTAAATTCAACTATACGTTTATAATATGTGCAAACGTCCTTATGTACATTTGTATTTTAGGCCTAGTAGTTGTTTTGCCATGGCACTGAACACCCTCGTCACTTTGAAAGTAAACACTGATTTCATCACGTATTTGTTTGGCCAGCTGGGAAGGTTTTTTTGGAATCTTCTTTAAACGAAGTAGAGTGTCTCTAGGCATTCCATCAACTCTCCATTGTCCTGGCACTAATGATCCTGTAGCTAGGTCCTCGACATCAAAAGCTCCGGGAGGGTGTATACGTTGAAGCTGATGACATACTTCTTCGCAAAAAGTTATGCAGGTGACAGCAGGCTAAAACAACTGTGTCTGCCCGCTCTGGTTCCAATAACATTGGTTTCTCTCAACACACGGAAAATAACACTCAATATTCCGAATACATTTCCACTACTCTACGGCCCCTGCAGTGGCGATAGTTGAAGACACCGTTTTTGCACTTGCCTTATCATGCAATCCAGGAAACGCCTTCATGATGTTAATTTTTAAAGGAAAGGCATCGTCAGCCAGGAAAAAGTAGGGTACCGGGTAAAGTACTCCCTTCCTGGAAGGAAACTTGGGTCGGGAAGATTCAAAGTCTTATTTTGAAGGTGTTGTTTTAAGGTACTATTGCCAAACACTCCACCATCAGATAACCGTCCTTGGCAACCAACAGAGACGTAAGTAAAGCAATAATTTGCATCAACAACAGCCAGGAGAACAATGCTGAAATAACCTTTGTAATTGAAATATTCACTTGTTGTGTTGATGGGTGCCTGTAGCATCACATGTTTCCCATCCATGCTTCCAATGCAGTGCGGAAAATTCCATTGCGAGTTGTACTCTTTGGCATGATGTAGCCATTCTTCTTTAGTATTCGGCAACTGCAAAATGAAATGTATTTTAAAGAGGTCAGTGAATCCCATACAGTCAAGATATAAGTGCCAATTAATATACTTAATACAATAAGGGTTTTTCTCTGTTACGTCCCTTTTTTTATGTGATATAACGTTTTTTAAATGTGATTGTAATTTAACAGCTGATTACCTTCAGATGAATTTGTTACTAAAGTCAGATTGTAAACAGAAATATATCGTTTATAAAATTTGTCATAAAACTTTGTAACTGTGAGTTTAAAATCATATAATCTCTTCGAATTGTAGGTGAGTTTCTCATAAACAGAAAAAAAAATTTAAATTGCGCAATTTGCGCACAGGCCCCCTAGTATACCATAATCTTATAAAAAATAAACGTTTATTTCAGCAAAAGATTTAAAAACTAGTGATTTTTACCTACTCTGTCAACTCAAGGTAATGTCAACTGTAAAGTAATGTGGTTTTATTTTTAGGAGACATTGCAGAGGAGGGCAATGACACATCAATCACAACTGCCGACAACACACCTAAAACAGGAACGGATCCTCCTCGAAAATTGACGAAGAAGAGGAAAGCTTCAATTGTGGATGAAGCTTATCAAGTAATGAAAAAAGTGTCTAGCCAGTTTAAATCAGCCAGGAATTGAAGACGAGTTTGATATCTTTGGAAAAAACGTTGCGTGTCAATTACGAAAAACTTAAAAACTCTCGGGACCAAGCACTTGCAAAACACAGGATTAATACCATTTTGTTCGAAATGGAACTTAAACAGTTACCGATGGGTCCAGAGCCATCAAGATCAACCAGTGCATCTTCCTACATTCAGTCATACGATCCATTAACATCTAATGAAATCCAATCATCCATCAACGCTGCAAGTCCCATTTCTGCTGAGTGGGGTCCTTCAACATGACGAGTACAATGATGCTTATTGTGATAAAATTATTCAATCTATAGGTTTATCATCAAAAAGTAACTAAATTTCTATGGAAATAAAGCTGTTTTGATTTTATTTGTATTATTTATGTATGTAATTAAACTTTGAGTGAAATATTCACTAAGTTTCTTTAAACCAACCCATTTTCCAAAACAACTATTATTACTAACAGCATAATATAAACCAATCACATATGTATTTGATTTTTGGATATGGAAGGAGGCAATCATGGGACACTTTGGTTATATACAAGTATTCACTTACCTTTATATTATCCTTCAACTCATCAATCAAAGCTGCACAAACTTCAGGTATTATTCCAGAAATTGTAGATTTTGACACTTTAAACAGGTAACTGAGACTAGAGTAAGAGTCTCCACTGGCCAAGTATCTCAAGGTCACTGCAAGTCTTTCTCGTGCAGGTATTGCTAGCCTGTAATTGGTGTCTTGTCTCGCAATTTTAGGTCCAATAGCTGTGAGAAGGTTTTCAAAGTCGTTACTTGTCATCCTCAAGAAGTTTTTAACGCTGCCGTCACACCTCAACTCTCTTGACAATGGATTAATATCGTCCTGATTTAAATCTGAAAGTAAGTCACTTCCACTATACACAGATCTGGCCCTAAGGGAAGGCCTTACCCAATATCTCTTTGGTCTTTTCTTTTTACCTATGATGACGCAAACGCTGCTGCTTACCCGCCGCAAGTTGCTCGAGTGTTGACATCTCGGAATGCAGAATGCAACTAAACGCACCAAAGCGCAAAAATGTTGTCACACATGTTGATCAGTTTCGGAATTCGCCAACATTTGCTGCCAGCATTTGTTGATAGCAATGCTGCCAACAAAAGCTGGCCAACATTTGCTGACAGCATTTGGTGTAAACGCGGCTTAAGTCTTCACAACCAGTTAACTTATAGAAAAATTAGTCGGTAGAAAAACTTATCTAAAGACTAATTTAAAATAACCGATCAGAATCACCGACTAATTCAGGTACAGACTAAGTCTGCACAATCAGTTAACTTATAGAAAAATTAGTCGGTAGAAAAATTAGTCTATAGACTAATTTAACTGGATGCAGCAAAAATAACCGGATCTTTTCCGTTATGTGTCAGCAATTTCTAAAAATTATTTCTATGTCTTTGTAATAAAACAAATACCACATACCTTTATTCTGGAGGCCAGTAGGCGACAATATCACTAATAATTTGTTCAAATAAGTCTTTATCATGATTTCGGCGACGCCACAAAAATTCACACAAATATGAGTCAATCATAGAGCGCCGCGTACCGCACTGAACTTTATTCCGATGTTTTGCAAGCCGCCAGTTACTTTCAACCGTTTGTGTGTGAGCACCTGTCTCCGGATCAACAAAATTGTATTTATGAGTAACAGTAAAATGTTCATAACCGTGTTTGTACAATTGTTTATATGATTTCCATTCGTCTGAAATGATTGTCGTTCCACTTCGAATGTAGTTTTTAATTATTGGAATTAATTGTGTGGCTGATCTATTTTCGACGGCAACCAAGAAACATTCTTTAGTTTCTCTACAGATTCCACCGAAAACCCACTGTTCTGGAATATCACGACCGACGTTATTTTTCCGGCGAGCAAATAAACTTTCGTCAATTTCAACCGTCAGGCCAGGTCCGCCAATTACAATAGGGTTTTGTACCAAGTGACTCGCGGTCACTTCACGCATGTAATTGTTCCAGTCCACCGCAGTTCCATGATTTATACCAAGTTCTTTTTCGCAGAATTTTGTCGACGTCAATTCTTGTGACCAACAATATATGAAAAACAGAACTGTTCGAAAAGGTAACTTTGAGCCGGTGAAATATGTGTCTTGACGCAATTGTTTGTACTCGCGGCACGTTGTTTTATTACAAACCCAACGGAATCGATTTTGTAAATATAATTTCATTTCATGTCCGTTCGCACATTTACGTGGATTGTGTAACAATCCTTTTTTCTGGAAAAACGACACAGCGTCTTCTTCATTTTTACAACTTTCAACCAACTGGATAAAATTCATTACACAGCATTAAACACACTAAGACGACTAAACAGGACAACAATACACGCACAGGCAAGAGCAGGAACTGACTGCACCGCTACCGTGGCTCCGTTATCGCGCCGCCTCGTTATCTTGTCCAGACGGGCAAAGTCCAACCGGTTATAACTACTGTCGGCAGTTTGTATTATCTAAAAATACCTATTCTTCCATTACAAAGTGAATTCCACTCAGTTTTGCCTCATAGACAATAAATAGAAATTGCTGACACATAACGGAAAAGATCCAAATAACCGACTAATCGGTTAAAATAAAATAACCGAACTAACCAGTTATTTTCATTCAGTTATTCCCACCACTATTAGTCAGTGCAGGGCGCACGTGCACAGCGCCCACACGGCGCCCCTCTCCTCGCGGCGCCACACGCGGCCGCGTAGTTCGCGTATATCACGGGCCGCCCCTGCGTATGATGCACACATATGGGTTTTCAATTTGTTGCCAGATGTTTTTTCTGCTGCAAAAAGGAGGTATGATCAATGTTTAGTCACATACATATGTTTGTGCTAACAAAATTATTTACTTATTAATGTACGTATGAAGGAGGTATGTGTTTTGATATAGTTACATAACTCCTTTATGACCAAACATGGGTATAGGTTCACTATTTTTATGCATAAAAGAGGTATGTGTTGTTTTTGGTTACATACCTACTTCATTCACCAGAAAAAACATTTGTTACTACTGAAGACTGGAGATATGTGTTTGATAATGTCACATATCCCCTTTATGTCCTAGAACTTCATGTGATGTGAACACATACATCCTTCATGCCTTAAATATCTCGGCAAATAAACCCTCTGGAAGACAGGAGTCAGTGTCAAAAAACAATTTGACACATAGCACCTTCATTCCCACTGACAGCTGGATTTTTTGCATTTTGTTACATAACCCCTTTATGCTCTCACCTCTTCAATTACTATGACTATGCAGGAACAAAATAATATGTGTATATTACTAGGAGACATAAATTTGGACTAAAATATGACGTTAACAATGACGCATACAAAAACTATTGCATTGAAGCGGGACTTGTGCAATGTATTGATGAACCTACCAGAGTGACATTATAGTATTGCCCTCATGATAATAGAACCCACCACGGATTTGTGCAATGTATTGATGAACCTACCAGAGTGACATTATAGTATTCATGGGCGTCATTTCAGCTTTTTAACTGGGGTGGCAAGATCTACTGGGGGGTATGGAATACCCCCCAGGTGGAGGGGGGGTCCGGGGCCCTCCCCGGAAAATTGTAAGAAACTGGCTTTAAATTTGTTAGTATTTTAAGCTTTTTCAAGCTATTTTTACAAAATTTTACTGCTAACAACTTAGCCTAAAACAATAATTTTTAATGAATTGAGTTATTAACTAAACCACAAGGTCCACAAGTGAGGTAATTATTGTTCACACACAACTCAAAAGTGTGCCCAATTTTAATTTATGTGTGCCCAGCCCGTTTGTTTTTTATAAAAGGAAAAATCAAGTAAACATGATCAAACAAATTTCACTTTATTCTATGTAACCAGACTGCATCCACAAGTTAGTTTTTAAACAAAATGAAGCCTTCTCTTCTGGCTTGAATTGAAGTCATCAATTACTTTTGAAATGTCTATTTCTACACTCCTTTCAATAGCCAAAAGGGCTAACGAAGACAACCTCTCCTGGCCAATAGAGTTTCTAGTATATGTCTTTAACCGCCGTAAGCATGAAAAGGATCTCTCACACGATGCCGAGTTCATTGGAATTGTATAGTACAAACGGAAAAAAGTTCAAAAAGCATAGGGAACACACTTTTCAAAGATGTTTGTACAAAAACGTCAGCTCTTTCTTGGATACTTTTGCTTCTTGATTCCTCCGTTCTGTTTAAAACAGTTTAGTTCAGACAGAAGAATGTCATAGTCTAAACTATAGTATTTACACACATACTGTACACTGGCTGTGTCTATATCACTTCCACCTAGAACTTTGCTTAAGTGGTTAAGTACATCTAGGTTGTTTTCTTGAAGCCTGGCCTCTATCTCCTCGCTTAGGATATCAATAACTGGCCAGAGGATTGAAACTTTGTAGTACTGTTGTACAGATTCAAATGGAGCTTTACTCCCACCCCCGATTTTTGAGGGAAATTTTGCCCTTTCTTGGCAACTCGGCAGCTCTAAACCCGCACGTGTCAGCAATTTCTGTGCAGTGATTGAACAAACTTGGTGAAAAATCATCTGTTCTGAAGGATTGCAAAACTTCAAGTGTGCTGTTTTTTTACAGATTTCACAACTTCATAGGTCACACTGCTTGACTGAAGGGTCTTTGACAGTATGTCACATTGTGTTAGAACTCTCCTGAGTAATA
Source organism: Homalodisca vitripennis (assembly GCF_021130785.1). NCBI lineage: Eukaryota > Metazoa > Arthropoda > Insecta > Hemiptera > Cicadellidae > Homalodisca > Homalodisca vitripennis. The sequence goes on from NC_060209.1 coordinate 170,520,292, forward strand.
GAAGGTCAAATACAAAGTTGAAGTCCTCCATATTTTTTCAACAAAGCATTGGCTTGTCCACCCACTGTCAGGGTCTGTTTCAGAAAATCTCTCGTAGTGTCGTAAGAGTGGCATCAAAATTATCTAACAAAGAACGCACTGCTTCGACACGGCAAGCCCATCTGGTATCACTCAAAGACTTCAATGTTGCTGTTCCACCACTAAAGCTTTTTGCACTTTTTTGAATGTTTTCAAAAAACAGCATGTCTTTTAGTTGATTTCTCAATGAAGTTGTAAAGACTTTGAAGCACAAAGAAGGTGTTTCTTATTGAATTCACGCTTGTGCAACAGCTTACAATGCACAAGTTCAATATATGTGCATTGCAGTGAATGTACATTGCCATGGGGGCTTCTTGTATAATTCTAGCTGCCACTCCTTTGTAGGGACCCCTCATGTTCGAAGCCCCATCATAGCACTGAGCACGCAGATGTTTAATATTCAAGTCCAGTGAAATCAAAACGTCCTTAAGTACATTTGCCACGTGTATCGCCATCAGTTCTTTCTAGCACGGTAAAACCCCACAAACGACTCATGAACTTCTAGTTTATCATTAACATGTCTCAAGACAATAGCTACTTGCTCGTGCTTTGCTATGTCTTGGGTCTCATCAGCTATAATGGCAAAAACATTTGCAATCTTTAACTTCTTTGGCAATGTGCAACTTAATTTGTTCCCCAATTATGGACAGAAGCTCATTCTGGAAAGTCGCTGAAGTATATTGAAAATTTTTGCGATGCTCTACAAAGAATTTGTTTACTAAACTATTATCTTTGGAACGAAGCCTCATCAGCTCCAAAAAGTTTCCTCTGTTTTTTGAATCTGTAGATTCGTCATGACCTCTTAGAGCAATAGATTGTCTCCCACAAAATATCAGGGATTCACACAAAGCCTCTAAGTACAATCTGTTTTCTTGTACTTCTTCTGAATACTTTTGATTTACTTTTTCAATAAACAGTGCCACTTTTGTCGGCTTCTCTTAAAGAACTGAGTTTAGTGTTACTACTTCGATGCGAGTTACTCTTTTCATGATTCTCAAATACTTTTACAGCTTTCTTCCATTTGGAAAACCCACTGAGTGTAAATACATTTTTCTGCATTTTTTTCTTCTGGGCTGTAAAACGAAACGGCAGGCAAAACAGAACGCTTTGTCAGTTAGAGGACTGTATTCCAGCAAGGATACAGTTTATACCACTCTGGCCTAAATTTCCTACCATCCGTTTTAGGGAAATTTAATTCTCGTGGTTGGAATGAGCCTTCCCTAAAAAAACGCCTTAGCCAAACCTGGGCCATGAGCAGGATCACGTTTATTAATTACAGTGATTGTCAATTGGTCAGATGAACTAGAGGAACAGCTAGGACTCTGCACTTCATCTGTAGGAGTAGTTGTGGTATCTTCATTTGTAGTTGTGGTTGTTAAACTGAGCCGATGACGAATCTAAAACGTCTACTACAGCCGGTTCTGGTTCATGTTCCAAAACAAACTCCTTCTGGTAGTTCATCTTCTAACCGTTTCTTTTTGTTTGCTGGGCCCTGAGCTAAAGTAGGACAGCAACGAACTCTGCCCTTTTTTGTTCTTCTGAGCCTGAAAAAAAACCCCATTAAGAATAGCAAAAGAACATTTAAATAATGGCAAAATGCTACTAGAACACAGAGTCCTAAACCTAAAATTATACAAGTCTAATATAAACATGCATAGGGCTTTGCACAATTTTTTTGATTTTGGGCGCTATTGTGTGTGACACTATTTCTCATCTCTTTGTTTTGACATTCGTACCATTTGATAGGGGATTGAAAGGGCAACAAAAAAGATGCCCTGACATTTGACTTCAAGTTTATGGTTTTCATACAATTTTAGGTTAAGAAATTTTAAATGGCAATCATTTTGAAAACTAATGATTGAATTAAATTGGTAATTCTTCTGAATATGGATATTGTATTAGATATAAAAACCATGCCAAGTTTGAGTTAAATCGGTCAAAAAACATTCTCGAGATATAAATAAAAATTTAATAAAACAAAATGGTAGATATCTCAAAAACGGTGTTTTTAAGAAAAACCATTATTCTTCATTTTTACTTTATTTTGATTTATCTACCAAAGTTTTGTTTTGTAATTTTGGGAAATTTTGTGTAAAATTTGTATCGGAATAAACACAGCCTAACAGCCAATGAGTAAAAACAGTCATACTTTTTATTTGCATACTGTAAACTGTACTTAAGAAGCTGTAGGCGTACACGAAAACCCAAGTCTGCCTACATTACCAGGTTTCGAAATAGTTTAAAATTTGCTATTAATCTGGTATTTTTATTACACATAATCTTTTTTTGCCTAAAGATAAAGTTCATTTAGTGCCTTACTCTACGAGTTGATTGTAAAACATGTATTTTAAATAATTGCAAGACCATAAAAGATCTGGATGTTTACTAATTATTTTGTATGACCTTTTTAGTCATTGGCTCTTCGACACAAACGTCTGCAGCCTGACAGCCACGGCATTGCAAAAACAGCTGTCAAACACAGGAAGGCGGGAGTTATTAAAATGACAGTAACATAACCTAATTAGAGGTATAAGCTGAAATTACTTAATTTCAGGTGATTGGATGGTATCGTTGTTATTTTTTACATATATAGGTTAAAGTAGTAGTGTTGCGTTAAATGTGAGGTTATTATACTTATATGACATCGGTAAAAGCATTTAGGTGGCCAAACAAACAAAAATAAACCTAGTATTCCATACCGTACTATAAAACAAGCTACTTCCCTTATATATGCAAAAACTTCTCCTATACCAACCAATTTACACCTATAAAATGTTTAAACAACTAAAACCATAACCGTAACAATGCAGAACTAACTGGCAGAAACTAATAAAGTTAGAAGTTGAGGTTATGTTTTTTGGGGGCCATTTATTGAAATCTAGTCAGTAAAAGATTTTCTATTTTTTCAGCATTAGGCCTAGTTGGATGTAAACAAAGATGGGGAAACTCCAGAAAACTGACCAACACCTAAGTTTAACCTACGAAAATAAGAAATAACTGAACTAACTTACCATCTCTTGTCCATGCAATCATACGACGGTTCACTTGAAATGTAATTCACATCGTACTGCAACTGCACTAATCGAAATACATCTACTGAGGAGTAAGGTTAAAGTAGGCAGGCGACACGACAGACGTTGTCTGCTTCTAGCTGTAAAGACAATATACTACAACAGGTGCCCTGTTGCCAAATCTCCCTCGCCAACTGTGTATTACAGAGTTGCCGTTTCCAGACGGCAGACGAGAAGCAGCCTACATTGCTCATTCTCGCTCTTCACGCATTTAATGTTCCTTATTTCATTTCGTAAATTCTACTACACCAATATTTTCATTTTAAGTTTATGATTTACAATGTTTTTAAAAGACGTGCTATCTTTCTGTGCTAAACTAAGCAAAATTAATGGAGAATTGATAAAGTTAAAAGGTTCCCTATTGGTAGACTTGTATTTTCCAGTTTTAAGTAAGTTATATGTAAATTATTTAGACATTTACTTCAAAATTTCTGGGGTGGCAAAATACCGGGGCTCCACAATTCTGGGGTGGCAACTGCCACCCTTGCCACCCCCAAATTACGCCTATGATAGTATTGCCCTCATGATAATAGAACCCACCACGGATTTGTGCAATGTATTGATGAACCTACCAGAGTGACATTATAGTATTGCCCTCATGATAATAGAACCCACCACGGATTTGTGCAATGTATTGATGAACCTACCAGAGTGACATTATAGTATTGCCCTCATGATAATAGAACCCACCACGGATTTGTGCAATGTATTGATGAACCTACCAGAGTGACATTATAGTATTGCCCTCATGATAATAGAACCCACCACGGATACTGAAACAAGTTCCCTCTTGTATATACATAGACCATGCGCTACTTACTAACATCCTTGCCGGATATAACTAGAAAGTATCTGGAAGTAAATAATTGTGCTAATATCTTATACAAAAATATAAAAAAACTCAATTAAATTTTTTTTTAAGTAGTAAAGAGTGACCAGACGAGAAGGAAAAAATTAAAACCATGGATCACATATGAATTAATCCGAGCAATATGTGAAAGGGATCAATTGAGTAAAGAAGTAAAAAAACAACCATTTAACCCAATTGTAAGAGAAACATCGCGCAAATGTCAGTTGCTTGATCAAAAAAACCAAAAGGTATTATTACAGATCAAAGATTGTTCAATCAGGAAAATCCAAAACTTCTTTGGGAATTATTACAGAATTGGCAGGAAAGAAGGTAAATAAATTGAATTTAAACATTCGAAGCTAAAGTTATACCGAGTCATAAATCTGATAAATGGGTCATTTTCAACTTACAGGCACATTTTCACCAATAGTTTTTTAAAATCTAACTTTAAGGAAAAAAATTTGAAATATTTACTTTGTACTTTCTGGCTATAGATATATAACTCTAAAATAATTGCAGATATCATGGATCACGGACAACTAGTCGAAAAATTCTTGAAATTTTGTTGCGTCCACAGTGATGTAATACGTCCATGGAGGTGACAAAAATGGTTTTTACACCTTTTAACTAATCCAAGTAACTGAATTCTTTATGTTTTGAAAAATCTTTCTAGGCAAATAGAACATGATATGATTTTGGTATATTAAATCACACACAATAGGACGACCAGTACATACCAATTAAATTGTTTTCACCGTTTACAAAGGCTGTGCAAGTGATATGAAGTTCATTTTTTACACAAAAACACTAAGGAAGATGCATTATTTAAATCAAAATTTATGTTTCAGTAGCCATAATAGCTATAATATATTGCTTAAAAATATAAAATGCAACGTATTAGGCAAAGGGATAATAAAAATAGCCTTAGGTGAATATTATATTTATTCATATTAACAACTTCATTTATATTTTGCTCACTTACATTACTATTGAAATACAATAAAAAGGTCCTACAATATTTGTTTATTACATTAGTATTATATTTTTTAGTTTTTCAAAGATGAAATCATACATTTATATAAAGCAACAGAGTTTAGTGTAAAATTATAAATGTAACTGTAAATATACTATACTTGTCTACGACAATTTTTTTAAATCTTGAAAAGAAATGTCAAAACTATACTGTTGTCGATTGTTGATCATAGGCATGTTTAAAACTTTCACTATGTCACCTCGCTCAACCACACAAATATCCTCTTCAGTGGGAAAAACAAACATTTTTCCCCTGATTTCTTTAGAAATTTTACTTCTAACAATTCATCACTGGTGTCAAGAACTACTCCAATGTAATGTTTTATTAACTGTTTCTTTATGAACTTGACAATGACATAATCATTGTCTTTGACGGTTTGTTCACCATCATCACTGTAGACATCAGAATATCTCACTCGAGATGAAGAACTGGAACTAAGGGCTGTTTCACAGATGTTAAGGACTCAACATAACTTTGTTCATAAAATAAAATATAAATTTATAACTCTACAACATATCACTAATTGAGTACTTTAAAAATAATATAAATGCCACATAAGACTTTCAACTCCGAATTTCTTTTGCAGGTTGTTGCCAATAAAGAAAAACATTACCTTGTTTCTATATTGAGTGCTGGGTCCATCACTCAAAAAGTGTATGGTAGTCAAATTTGGAACTAGCACTTTTATTTCCGGTATAAGTCTATCCAAGTGTGCAACAATCGCTGCAGGATCATGTCGGTTGTTTTCAGATACTGTCACAAAGCCTTTCTTTTCTATTTTATCTTTTGATGAACGATAATACAAAACTGATGTATGTAAGGTTACTTGAGGCTTAGATCCTCCAAAATGTGCAGACTGTATCTCTGCAGCATATTTACAATTGTAATTTTCAGACAAGTCCATGTGAAGGAGAGCATGGCCATAGTCTAATTTTTTTTTATTTCATGAACAGCATGATATTGGTGATTGATGTTGGCAACATGCTGCATGTATCTGGGTAAGCATTCAATTAACTCTTTCATTAATTGGCGTTTTGTACATTAAATGTTTTCTTTGATATTGTTTTTACTATTTTCTCCTTATCCTTTCCTAATACTGGCACATTTTTCAAAATCCATTTGTCATAGCACACAACCTCATCTAGGTTGTGTGTTTCAGTATTGAATATAATTTTTTTGCTTCTACAAATTTGACACTTCCTTTCTAGACATTTTTCTTGCTTTTCATCAACAAAGCATGGAGTTTTTCCTTTACATGAGTCACATACTCCATTGATACAATCATCTTGTAAAACTTCTTTACTGCAACAAATGGTTTTAATAATTTCATTTGGAGAGTTTTCTGATACAATCTCCAACATTCCTAACAATGTAATTAGTGTTCACATGAGTTTTACACAGACATGTTTCTCGATCTTGAACATTGGGAATGACTACATAAAATGGCCGAAGTCTGCAAAACGTTGTGTAGCTTAGATCTTTGTGCTCTGGATTCTCTTCAATAAACCTCTTATGCAAATTTATTAAACTGTCATTTAATAATCTTTTTTGTTTCTTAACCTTATGCTTCGTTAAAGTATCTTTCTTTCCTGGACTCATACGACTGTTTTTGTCACATTCTAGAAATTCAATAACTGCTTTCAATTTTCAATTCAATTCTCATGACTGTATCTCAATTTCTTAGTTCCTGTAATTTTTTTTAACTGTGACATAAACTTATATTTTTTAACAATTTTCCCTGTTAATACTGTAAGGTAGGTCTTTTTCATTTTCTTGGATTACTCGCCTTTACAATTTCTTCAATTTGTCACCGAATAACTTCTCCAAAGAGCAACTGTTTTTTTTATTTTATTTTTATTTCCAACTATCAGCTTAGCAACGCATTTTCGAGGTGTATCAACAGATGGAGCATCTGTTTCTTTCATTCTTTGTATTCGTTTTTTATACTTCATAACTCTTTTTTCTAATACTTCACATTTTTCTTGAAGTTTCTTCATATCTTTTTTTTCATTTTGTATCTATTTTTTCTAGCTATTTTTTCCCACTGCTCACTCTACTAGTAGATGGTCCAGCCTGAGGCATATCATTACATCCAGGACTTTTTGGAGGGGTGTTTTTACCTAAAAAGTGATCCACTTCTTCATGTATTTTTTTCTCCCTTCTGTATTTTTTAGACCTCTGTCTCCAGTCTCGCCGAAGAGCCCTCTGTTCTCTTTTACTTAGGCTAGAAATTCCAACCACATTTCCACTTTCTTTTCTTTTATGCCATCTTTCCCTTTCAGTTTTTTTCACTTCTTCGTGTAAAGCATGATTCAATTGAAATTTTTCCCTCTCTTCTCATACTTAATTTTTTTTGTTCCCTTCTTTTCTCAATAGCATCTTTATCCTTGATTTTTTTTCTAGGTGCCATTGCTACCTAAAAACATTAAAAATTTATAATATAAGATAAGACAAATAAAATATACTTCATGTGCTGTATGTGCCTTTAATGCACTTTTACTTTTAAATCTATGCAGAGAAGTACAACAATTTGGTTTTTCAGTATATAAAAGTTATGTAAGGTAAAAATGTTATCATCTTTCCTCCAATTAGGATAAATTTGAAATAAAATGATGGATAGTTGAAAAGAAAGTATGACCTAATAAATCACCTCCGTGGACACTCTTTCCACTCTATGGACATTGAATTGTCCACGGAGGTGATGATTGGAACTTAGATTCTAAATTGGCCAATCAATTTTGAGGTTAGGATTTTAAAACTTGTTGCATGAACAGAAAACAATAAAACTAACAATAAACATTAATTTGTCATAATAATTAATGAAGACTTACCTTTCTTTATATGACCACGGAGGTGATGGAACGATCTTTACAACTTGTAAATAACTTTAGATAAACTGAAATAGAGATTCCAATACACTAAAATTCTATCTGGAAGCCAAAGGACAACCTAAATGGTAGTATTTCCCTCCAATATTAAATAGCAGCACCAGTGTTACCAACTAAACAAGTCCAAATTAAGGAGATTTTACTGTGTCCATACAGGTGATGCAAACAAATGAAGACATGAAATAAAAAATAGTTGAGTACTCTTTTAATTAAATTAAAAATTAAAATTAGCATGCATTTGGATACTCAATTGTTACTGCAATCAAATAAATAATGGAATGAAGGAAAATAATTGAGGTAAAGGCAAAAACTCCTGTTTGGTTTGAAAAATAGGTATGAAGACGTCCACGGAGGTGACTTTTTCTCCACAAATATTAATATAAATATGTTATAAATAATAATTTTAGGTATTACATTCATGGTACCAAATATAATACATTCCCTCTTTTGTAATTGTCCATTTTTCATGCGCGTAAACAGCATGCTCTTGTTGGCATAACGCGTTGTTTTATCTGAATACACACGCTTAGATGTTGAAAAGTCACAATCTGTAATTTTTGATAGGTGCTTTGGTGAGCTTTTAATTATAATGTCTTTCATTTCGTTGGTCAATGGCCCCCAACAATTTGGATCAGTTAAATCATTCTTCTCTGGTAAATTAAGACTACTGGTAGACTGTATTTGTGGATTTGAATCCGGAAGGCTGTGTATAACTGAGTGTTTGTATTTATCATCATCGTGAAGGGCGTCTTGTTCATTACCGTCAACCGGGGTAACTTTGGCCCAAATTTTAAGTTTTTCGCTGAATTTTGTTCCATTGATATGTAACTGTTTAAAAAAAACCATTAAACCAGTATTAGTTTCACTTTGTACATGAACTACTGAACATTTTAACATAATAAACAATAGTGCTAACCTCAAATATGTATTTTTTTTTTATTATTTAAAGTTGGGCTAAAGCTGACACTGACTTGGGGTCACTTTAGCCCAAATGTTAAATACCATATAAAAACCATGTCTTTTATGACTTGGGCCAATCCAACACATATTTTACTTTCAATATAGTTTATACTGTATATAAAATGGGGGTTTAGGATGGTAAATAATTCTGGACTAACGTGAGAAACTTTCTTTTAAATAGCTAAACATTTACATGAATTTACATTTTCGAAATTGTGAACGTTTAAATAGATATGGAATTGAAAATGATTAATGAACCCTAAAATATACTAAGTTCTTAAAATTACTTACATTTTATTCCACTTCACACTTATTACGCCTAGAGATATTTTTCCGCACACGAACACCAACACTAGCACTCCCGAACATCAGTTTTCGAATTCCCGTCCTCGCTTCCTTGTTCTTCAGTTTTTGATGTTGTTCTCCCGCCAGCTCATGACCACGCCTCTTCCAAATCTCTCCATCATAATTGGTGAGTACCAATTTTTCATATCAGCATGGCTGCCCCTTACATCGTCGCACGGTTTTTTTTATATATAAGCATTTCCGCTGCTTAAGCAAGGCACAATTAAAAAGAAGTAATTTTAATAAGTAAACTAACGTAGGCCTAGAGACTTTTTCACAAAGTAAAAAATTAATTAGGGGCCTAAGTTAAATAATAATGTAGGGCCTATTGAGAAAACTTAAATGAAAACTTGTAGTTCAGGAACCAAAAATTGGTTCCTTTTTAGCACTTTTGGTGGGTTGATTTTGCAGAGAATGTCGTCCCATTGATATTCATGACAATCGACCCGCTCCGGCCACCTCCAGCACTTCAAGCCTTGCTGCATGCACTCAACAGTTACATTCTCTTTTGACAAACTGGTTATTTTTCCTGGGTATTTTTGAGCATTATACAGAACAATCACAAAATTGTCAATCTCACAGTCGTCAAAGGTTACCGGAACGTGTGCTTTTTTGAAACTTGCGCGTGGTTCAACCCGAGTACTTGTAGGCCTACTTTTTGTACCGGTAGTCATTGGAGAACCACTGTCTATGCCTAATTCACAATCAGAGAATGTCTCAGATTCTCCATCTGACTCCAACGGTATCTCTGGTTCATCTTCGGAGGAGGAACTTGGAGTAAGACTCTTCCGCCTCTTCTTTTTTGGGATTGATTTTTGCTTTCCAACAGGAGAAATTTCTTCACTTTCAGCAGTCAAGACGTCTTGAACAGAAATGATCTTTCCAGCAGGAACTTCTACCTTTTTCCGCTTTTTCCTTGCCGAATTGGAAGTGTTAACATAATCACTTCGGTTTTTCTCTAGTTGCTCCAAAAACGCCTTTCCAACATAGCCAACATCATCCTCGGTTAATTTCTTAGGGAGGCGATCGAGTAGCATCTGTTTTTTTAGTGGAAAAATACAACATTTAGCAAAACCAGAGATAAGATTTACAGCCTGATTTTCCTTTAGGCCATTCATAAGCTCATTTAGCAATCCTGGAAAAATGTCTTTAGGGACAGTCTGAAACTTGGCACTTGATTTAGACTCTTTCCACTTACGTAGTATGGATCGCCAAACTCTTTTCATCGGCGAAAAGAAGGCCACATCTAAAGGCTGTGTCAAGTGGGTTGTATTAGGCGGTAAGCAAACAAACCTAATATTATGGCTTTCGCACAGTTCCAAAACTCTAATGCTAATGTGGGAAGAGAGATTATCACCAATATTATTTACTTTAGGCCCAGCTAGGTTTTTGACAGCTGGAAGAAATAGCGATTCAAACCAATCTTCAAATGTGTTGCAGTCAAACCAACCGCTCTTTGTCCGGTTGTAACGGCAGTTTTCTGGACCATTTTCGGTCCAAGTAGACCACAAATGTTCAGCTTTGAATACAACATATGGGGGTAAACATTTGCCTTCGGCATTGCCGCAAAATATTACTGAGGTAGAGCTTTTGGAAAAATTGCAAATATTCTCAACATACTTTGTGCCCCGTTTGCAAATGACCCGTTTACTTCCGGGATCGTCCGTCAAATTTGTTTCGTCATAATTAAAAATATGACTCGGCGTCACTTTATCAAGTTCTTTAGCCAAATTTTCCATGTAACAATCAATAACTTCTGCGTTAACCTGAGCTCTAACCTTTTTAATATTTTTGCTAAATCTGGTTGACAGAAGAGGGTGCCGATTCAAAAATCCCTTAGCCCAGTCATAGCCTGGCAAGTTATCTTTAAACATTCCAATTTTAGTTCCTTTTTTATCAAGGTAGGCTTTAACAGTAAAACGAAAGTCAAGTTCACTTACGGGAAATCCAAAGTCACTTAACCGCACAAGATGTTCTTCAAAAACTTTCTCCTCTTCTGCTATGAAAGTCGTTGTACCTCCTTTTGGTTTTGAGTGTTTACCAGCTAGTTTGTTTTTAATTGTTGATCGAGGAATACCATACGTCTCTTCAGCAGCACGCTGGGTAATCTCCTTGGAATGAATTGCTCTTAAACATTCTTCCAACGTCTCTGAAGAATAGTTCGCATAAGGCCTAGACCCGAGAGTCCTTTTGTATTTTCTAGGCATGTTTGTCAGGGCCTAAAACAATAAAAATGGTACTTATGCATTAGATTGATTTGTTTAAGTTAATAAAAGTGTTTTCGAACCTAAATACATTGGAAAAAGGAACATTTAGATGACACCAACTTAAAAACACAATTTTCTGACCTAGAAAGATGTGGGCTAAAGACACCCCAAAAGTTGGGCTAAAGTCACCCCAACACATATTTTTGCTAATAAAAAATAAATCACAAGGAAAACATTTAAATCACATAAACATGATGTTTAGCAGATATATAAAGAATAATTTTTGACACTTACCTATAGCCAAGCTATAAATTCACAACTGTGACGATCAGAAGTTGGACAAACATAATAAGCCCCACACACTACCGGACCAGACCTTCAGACCAGACCGTCTGGCTGCAAGCATGCCGTCTTGGACGGCTCTACACACTCCCAGACCAAACATTCGTAGTTGAGACACCGTGATGAGAACACCTGTACGTCATGGCACCAGTGTTGTCTAGGAACCAGAAAATAGGTTTAGCTCTTATTTGTATGTTGATAACTGAGGAAAAACGCCGGAAGAAACGGAAAAACGCCGGAAGAAACGGAAAATATGGGCTAAGCAGTGGCTTCATGATCGAAAAAGGTTTACACACTTAAATCTGTTAAAAGAACTGGACGAGAGTGATTTTAGAAATGTTTTGCGAATGGACGAGCAGTGTTTTACCGATTTACTCTATATGGTTAAGCCTTTCATTGAGAAAAAGAACACTTTATTTAGAAGTTCTGTGAGTGCTGAGGAGAGGCTGATTGTAACTCTCCGATATCTGGCAACTGGGAGGAGTTACGAAGACTTAAAATTCAGTGCTGCTATTTCGCCTCAGCTCCTGTCATCAATCATACCTGAAACCTGTGCTGCAATTTACCACTGTCTGAAGAAGTACATAAAGGTAAATAAACCACACAATATTCAATAACAATTAGTTTATTGGTAGTTTTAAACAACTCATATGAATCTCATATACTGTCCATACACATTGAAACAGTCGTTTAAGTCATTTTAAAAAGTCCAAACAGGACATTAAAAAAATTACAAAAAAATCATATTTATTAGTTGAATGGAACCCAAATGTACGACTATAGTGGGGAAATTAACAGAAAAATTAACTTTTACAAAAATATTAATAATATTCGTGATCGGGATTGTAGTAACCACGAGGATTTTGGATTGAATTTAACTCTGTTATGTTGTAGTCATCTTGTGCACTACTATTGGACTCATTTGTAGTTATTGAAGATGGTGAGGGTGGAATGAAGGGTGGAGATGGGCTTGCAACAAGGGTATGCGATTTTTGAGAAGGGAAAGGAGGTGTTGAACGTTTGAATCTGTGATTATCGTGCATGCTTTGAAAAGATGGGTGTGGTGTTTGAAAGAAATGAGGCGAAGAATTTGGGGCTAGATTAATACATGACATGTCAGTCAGCTTCTCACGCTTTCCATCTGAAATCAATTTTTGGGCAATGGTTTGCTGATCGTTATTGAGTTGGCTGAGTTGTAAGCCAAGCGATTTACCTATCACCTCCCACTCGGCCTCGGTTGCAGACAGTAAATTTTGTACAGAGTCAAACATGGCTTCCTTTTTTTTTGTCCAATGCACTCATTTTCCTTTTTCGTGGAATCGGAGCCCTAGTCCCAGCCGGATTTACAATAGTAGAAGGACCTGCGTTCTGCCGTTGGTTGCTCTGTTCTTGCACCACTGCTGCACCACTTCCTGGGTCACCAACTGTTTCCTGAAATTAACGATACCAATTTAGTATGCTTTATTTTCAGATTCCAAAAACTGAGGATGAATGGAGAACTGTTGCACATCAATTTGAGACCAAGTGGAACTTCAATAACGCTGTTGGAGCAATGGACGGAAAACACATAGCTATACAAAAACCAACAGGAAGCGGATCGCAGTACTACAATTATAAAAAGTTTTTTAGCATAGTGTTATTTGCTATCGTTGATGCAAACTATCAGTTTATGTACGTAAATGCTGGGGCCAATGGGAGTGTGTGTGATTCTACAGTTCTCCAAAACTCGAGTTTTTACCAGAGACTTATAAATGATGAATTGAGATTACCAGCGCCAACAGCTTTACCAGGTACGAAAGTGCGTCCCATATGTTTTCCTTGGAGACTCTGGGTTTAGTCTTAGCCCTTACATAATGAAGCCTTACCCGTTAAAAAATATTACTCATGGGCAAAGAATTTTCAACTACAGACTATCACGAGCAAGAAGGGTTGTTGAAAACGCGTTTGGCATATTAGCATCACGGTTTCGCGTTTTCCTACAAGCCATTGCAATCAATGTGGAAAATGTAGAAGTAGTTGTTCTTGCATGTTGCGCCTTACACAACTACTTGTCTCAGAGAAATGCAATGTACATAACCCCTTCATCTGTTGACACTGAAGATGTTAATACAATGCAGTTACGACCTGGGGATTGGCGTGAGGTGCGGTCCTTGGCACCAATGCAGCAGTCGAGTGTAAGAACTGTTTCTAAACAAGGAAAGAACATTCGAAAATGTTTTCTTGACTACTACAACGACAAAGGAGCCCTTACGTTTCAAGAGGATATGTTAAGAGCGCAATAACGTGATTTTGCTAATTGCTTACCACAGCATCCATTTGTGACTCGTCTTCTTCCAGAGTATCCAATCCTTCTCTGATAATCTCCTTCTCTTCCAAGAATGACATGAGTTCATAGAACCAGAGACGTGGTGTATATATCTGGCTGCTGCCAACTGCCAGCTCCAGTTGTTTCACTGGCTCTTACCTGCAATGAATGTTTAATTTCAATTATTTTGTTATTATTAGCTTACTATTAGGGGAAATGTATGTTCCCCTTTGTAATCATTATATCCTTATTAAAATACTAATCGTGTGCAAAATAATTTATTTGCAATCCCCATCAGGTATTGTACATAATAAACTGATTTTAAAATACTACTTGGAAGTAATAAAACTGAGGCGAATTTCGTATATGAGAAAGATCGGCCAAACCGTTTCAAAATGGCAGGTATTTTAAAATTAATTTTTCTTTTCCAGACGATAACAGCCACGAGGTTAGTTTTAGACTTATTAGTTTTAGTTCCAGAAATGAAAAGAAGTTTATAAATACTGATAAATACTCGAATCAAATACCGTTAGGACTGTTTTCGAGTATATTTTTACTGACTATCTACATTATAGTAACTTAGAACATGCTTCTATTATGTCTGTACTCATCTCATTACTAACAATAAGATCCCCGTACGAAGGACGGGTACTCAGCTAGTATTAAATAAATAAATAAAAATTATATAAAATCAAGAAGTTAATAAATTATTGGATAATTTATACAAACATCAATGTTGTGAAGCTTACCTTCCTCAATTCCCGTCTGAAACTGCACTTGAGATTTTCTATCTTCTTCTTGAGCAGGTCAATTGTTGCATTCGGTTGGAATTTTTTGTATATCTCCAACAGCGAACCATGTGCTGCCCTCCGTAGATCCCTATTCGCATAGGCATCGCACTTAGTGTCCCACAAACATCGGTTCTCTTTTAGTGACTCAATAAGCTCCACTAAAACCTCTTTTTCAGCTTCATTGTTCGGTTGGGATTGCTGTGAAGACATCACGATGTTGCGCTAGAACAGCAACACTCACTGCAACAGATGGATGAAGACTGTCGCGACGGTCGGCCGTCCGACAGACAGCGCTACACACTCACAGACCGGACAAAAAATAGTGGTGGGGGAACCTCAGACCGTCGGTGGTCGGAGGGTTCAACCATCAGACACGCAGACAGTCTGGTCCGAGAAAATCGGTCCGCAGACAGCCCCACACACGATACGACAAGTGCCTGACACCAGACCAGACGGTCTGGTCTGAAGGTCTGGTCCGGTAGTGTGTGGGGCTTTTAACCTTTCACCAAAATTGCAGACAGCTGTGTTGCCAACATTGACAACTGTCAGGCCATAGAGTATATAAGATAGTAGCATAGACTAGAAAGAGCATAGAGTAAGCAGCAAAATGAGCACCATAACATCGAATTTGGTGGGAAATGAAACGAACAGCGTAAGATTGAAAGTTTTTTTTCTGTTTGGGCCAAAGTCACCCTTAAGGGCTAAAGCCAGCCCGGTTGACGGTACTTAAAAAACTTCTTTTAGGGCTTGTTTCCGAGCTACAACTACGTGTAGACACGTCTTGTAATGCATTTGTCCCTGATCCTTCTCCAGTCGCTTTGCTGTCAAATTTAGGTGTTTTGGAGGTTATGAAAAATGTGTTTAGTTTAGGGGTTTTATCTAATAATTTAGAGGCAGCACCATCTTTGGCCTTTTTTAACTTACGCTTGAAAGCACCACTCGCTGAATGCAAATTTTGAGACATCTTTGATGGACGTCAGTTAGGTACTTTGTTCACTGTTCAGTAATTCACTTCACTCATACTAGGCATACTCACTGAAATACGAATGACTGAACTGTTACTAAACTAAAACAAAAATAGATAGTATAGGTACTAGTAATATACTCGTACTTTATAGATAATGTAACAGCACGTTTAAAACATATATCAACAACTATACTCGAACAGAACAGTCAACAACAACGTTCAACCCTGCTGGGGTAGTGCCGATCACTACGGCTAGCTGTCAAGTGGGAGCTAGCAGGAGCATCTTACTGTTGTGTTCGTGTCGTGTCTGCGATTGGTCGTCTGGCGCGGGCGCGGCAACTATACTGAGCGCACGGAAGGATGGCCCTATAGACGGGGCGCGGAAAGATGAACGAAGGCGATCGCGCATTTAAATTACTACAATTCTTGTGTAGCGTAAATTTACGGTTTTTTTATATTTTCGTTGCGGATAGCATCGCGGTTAACCCGCTCGCGGTAAATCGGGAGTCTAGTCTACTGTACATTGAAAAACTCGTTTTATATGAATAAAACAATTTTATGTACTGGGGGAAAATCTTTTTTTATTTTTGGGGTTTGCGGCCCCTTTAGACCTACGGCCCCTAGGCAGTTGCCTATCGTGCCTAATGTGAAATCCGCCACTGGACATCAGTCTCAGTGAAGAGGAAATCAAGGCTCTCATTGTGACCGGGTACAACAGGCAGACCTAATCTTACTCCCCTCACTTACTCCTCCTGAGTCATCACATCATGCATTGTTCATCCAGTTGCACCTGGAGATAATAAGTTCATCCAACTGATATAGCTTTTTAATTATTGATCTTAATATATTATTTATTTTTTGGCACCAGATGTATAGTGCTGTTGACATGTGGTACACAGGTCTGAACGTGGCTTCATTATAACAATGTCACCACAAGTTTCATGCCAAATGTTCCGAAATAATCTTTTTGAAATAGGTTTCTCAGTGATATCATCATTAAAACTTGCAGCATATTTTTCATAAACTGTTCCTACTGTTTCATTTGAGGGTAAAAGTTTCAAATTCGCATTGTACACTGTACTGGCACGACCTGGTAAAGTTAGGGCATTTTGCTCTGCATAGTTGGTTAAAAACCTAACAACAAAGACAATTCTGTTATAAGAAGTGACATTTTTTTTCCATTTTACCTGCATTACCATGTGGTTTAGATATTAATCCACTTTCATTGTACACCTTGGTAAGACCTTTGTATCGCTTTATTTTTATGTTATGGGCAAACATAAAAGTTTCTCGACATATTTCTAAGCCTTGAAGAAGGTATGTGCATCTCGATTTCTGTCTCTGAGATCGTTTTTTATGTTTCCCAGTTGTCATTGATGAGCCACGTGTAAGACAATGTAACTGGTCCAAAATTACCTGGTCGAGTTTGTTTACATGGTTCTCATAAAAATCAAGTTCAGCATAATTTCTTCGCATTTCAACCTGCTCATCGGCCTGCTACTGGCGGCAACAATGTTTTTGGCACCCACAGCCATTTTCTAAAAAGGCTTCAGTTATATTAACATCAATATCTGCATCAAAATCAGGAGGGAGATTATCATATGCATCAGGAACAATCAGTGGCTGCCCAGCGTCGTTTTCATTGACAACTTCTTCCTCAACATCCCTTTCTATTTCTATGATAATATCATTAATATTAATATTTTCACCTACATCTTCAAGAGTTGGTATACCAGATAACAGCGAAACCTCAGATAGATCGGCACAGGCTAGATTATTACCGACACCAGCATCACTTTGTTCATCACTAGAGTCATCACTACTTGAGGACACATCACGTTGACAAAAGTACTCTTCATACACTTTATAGTCGTCATCACTGACTTTATCAACACCAAACTCATTAAGAACTTGGGTGGGGTACGATAAGCGGACCCGGTTTTTTATATTGAATAAAGTAATCATATTCTTCACAATCTAATATTCAGATCTCAAATCCTAGTCTATCAATCGATATAAAAGTATCTATAGTCCTTAATAACAATCATATGTCTTAAATTAAAATATGAATTTAATATTTACAGTGATGAAACAAATTATTTTAACCAAATTTAGGAAAACTGAAGGCGACTATATTTGCCCCTCTCACATAGTTGTTTCTTTCCCACAAATTTCATATAATGGGTTTTTCGGTTCGAGTCCAACATGTTGAAGTCACGAAAAATATGTCTTATCATCTTTCAAAGCAATGTTGTGTAGTTTTCTAAAATTGACTGCTATTTTTAATAATCAAATGTTACTTATGTAAAATTGATATATTACCCTTCGTGTATTATTTGAAAGTGTTTACAGCTGTTGATATGGATTATTTAAGTTAATTGTTCAAAATAATTAATCACTATCAATTGATTATATCAATGGTTAAGATTAAGTAATATCGTTTATCAATTTCGATATAAAAAAACCGGGTCCGCTTATCGTATCTTACCCAAGAACTTTTAACACAACCTTTTCATCCATGTTTTACATCACGAGTTTGCGCAGGAACTGGAGGGAGATGGGCAGAAACAGTAATAAAACACAGCAACAAAACAGCTGTTTCGTGTCGGGCATCTGATTGGTTGGTTACAGACAGCAGATACCTGATTGGTTATATTCGGCAGACAGCTTTGTTATTGAAGAAAGTGTTCTTTTGTTAGATGAAAGTTCAATTAGTTATCTGAAATGGCGCTAGAGTGCAGGGAAATGTTGATTTACTAACTATTACACAGTATCTAGAAAAAGGACTCAAAGTCGCTCCATGTTATTTCTCCATAACGACTTTGTGTCCCTTTTCTCATACCTGACAACAATCACTTTATCGATGATTATTTCGATGTTACTAATTAAATATCACTTTACAGTCGATATTACGTTGTAAAGCAGGAGTTTGTGAGGAATAATCGAATGAAAACCGATTATTTTAACCTTTACTCGATTATTTGCTTGTACTGACAATTTTACTCTGCCGACTTTGGGTCCCTTTTCGCTTTCCACATCACATATATACTAATCCCATATGCTAGATGTGAATGGATTAATGCATAATAAATTTTTCACAAAGCATTTAAGTCACATAGCTTTGACATACGACGCAAGGCATAAATTCCAGATGAGATTTTGTTTAAAACATTCTGAACATGATTATTCCAAGATAAGTGTTCATCTATAGTTAGACCTAGAAATTTTGTACAGTTTTCTTGTGTTATAATATCATTACCTACTGTAATTAATGGTTCAATTTTATGTCTATTTTTTTTGTGGAAAATTTTATAAAGTTTGATTTACTTGAATTCAATAATAAATTATAATTATTTTAGAATTCTTTGACAGCTGCCAAGTCGATATAAGCAGAAATCTCAGTGTCATCTGGAGATTTTCCTGTCACTATCACGTTAGTGTCATCTGCATATAAACAAATATTGCTAAGAGTGGCATGTTTTGTAATTCCTTTCAGATAACAAATGAAAAATAGGGGGCCCAATACGGAGCCTTGTGGGACCCCATGCCTTATTGTTTGATGACTTGATGCAATTTTTCTTATATAATTACAGCTTAAGTTATTTTCTGTAAATTTTGTTTCCACATATTGTTTCTTGTTACTGAGATAAGAGGTAAACAAACTGAGTTCTTTTTTGTTTATATACCTAATTCTTTCAGTTTATCTAATAACAATTTGTGAAACACACTATTAAAAGCTCGTGGTAGGTCCAGAAATATCCCTACCACTTTTTTTTCCTGCATTGACTGAATTGATTATGTTTTCAATAAACTCAATCCCAGCTGTAATAGTGGATTTGCCCAGCAAAAACCCATGTTGTTCTTTATCTGTTAATCTATTGAACTCTAAATATTTTAGAAGTTGGTTGTAGACAATACGTTCAAAGATTTTTGAGAAAGAAGACAGAATCAATACTGGCCTGTAACAGGAGACCTCCCTTGTATTACCTTTTTTAAAAACTGGTATAACTTTAGAAATTTTTAGTTTTGATGGAAAATTTCCTGATATAAGAGAAGAGTTTATTAATTGTGTTAAAGGCTTTTTGAGAAATCTTATAGAATTTTTAATAATATTATGGGAATTTCATCAACTCCGGCAGAATATTTGTTTTCAAAGGAGGAGAGAACAACCTTTTCTACTTATTTTTTAGTAACGGAACTAAATAAAAATGTTTTACTTGTATTTTGATTAAAGTTTTGTTGTACTTTACTGTTTGCTCGAGGATCTATGTGTGGTACCATTTGTTCATCTACCACGTTTGTGAAAAATTCACTAATCTCCATTGGATTATTGATCTTTACTTCCTGATTGTGTAATGTAATATTGGTTGCCGATTTTTGTGGTTCTCTCAATTTTGAATTAATTATGTTCCAAGTTGTTTTAGATTTATTTGAAGAGTTTAACATTTTTTTGTCATAAGTTTTTTTGTGTATTTCTAATGTTTTGATTTAAAGATTTCTTTTTTCATCAATAATTGGTTTTAAACTGATATTTTTGGAAGATCTAAATATTTTTTCTATTTCAACAAGTTCATTTTGTTTATTTTTTAGCTCACTAGTTATCCATTTTTAGGTTTTATAAGGTATTTCTTTAACTGATACTTTAGGACAACTTATATCAAAGTAATAAAGAAATGTATTGTGAAAGACATCATATTTGTTTTCTATTGAGGCCTGATAAACATCTAACCATTCTTCAGCCTCAAGATATCTATTAAGTAACTCAAAGTTAGAATTATTAAACTTTCTACATAAGTTTTTAATGTTATTTTTACTATTATTATGTACATCTAGTATCTTAAAAAATTGAGCATCATGATCAGAAATTTTTGTTATTATACCTCCAGCAAATATTTTTCTGTTGTTTATATTTGTAATAAAGTTGTCAATGGCTTTTTTAATATATTAAAGAACTTAAAATATATTATGTTATCTTTTCTTAACACATTAATGTTGAAATCTCTGGTTACAACAACATTGACAAATCTACTGCACAGTACATCCAAGAGAATTTCTAATTTATCTAAAAATGAGGACAAATAACAATACATGGGAGAACGATAAACACAGGCCAATACAAAAGAATAATCCCCTATCACAAACTCTGTAATACAACATTCACATTCCTTTTCTGTTACTATTTCTTGCACATCAGGAATCAAGACCACTTTGCTAGTAATATTTTTCTGAGTTAAAATCATAACCCCACCACCCGAAGCTATAGAACGGGAAAAGTGTGACCTCAATGTATAAGTTTCTATGTTAAGGTACACTAAACCCATTTCACTCATCTTGTGCTCGGAAAGTGCAATTATGTCAGGTTTAATTTCCTCTAAATTTACTTGTAATTTGTCAACACGAGATGGAAGGTGTTGGATGTTATGGTGCATAATTAGAATACTTTTTATGTTTATTTTATTTCTAGTATTTATAACATTTTTCTTAATTGAGTTTAATTTTTTGGATTTTTGTTGTATATTTTGGTCCTGTAATCCTAAAGTGCAAGAATGACTTATCGTAAGAATGACTATAATTTATCGTAATTTTTACTAACAGATACAAGATCAGGGGGGCGGACTGATATAACCTCAGAACACTACACTTTACACTCAGGCAAGGTAGGAGCCACATGATTCTGGTATCCTCGGCCGACCTGAGAAGCAGAATAACCATCCATCTCAGGGGACCCTAACGCTCCATGCTCCGTTTCCTCCACAGGTTTGACCAGGAGTGCCAGCGAGGTAGTGCTCTCATCAAAAGTGGAAGGCAGTGGTGGATACTCTCGGAGAGACAGGTAGTCAAGAATCAAGAATCAAGAATTTTATTGCCATTGACAATTTACATTGAATAGGCAAAGTCAACCTAGTTTGTAGTTATATAAATATTGCAAGAATAATAACGAGAAAGTACAGAATGAGAATCATTATAAATATAACTATTACGAAACAGTTAACCTAGACATCCCTTTGATAGTTTATAGATATACAGGGAGCGGCAAAATGATCTGACGGTTTTATAATGTAAACAACTCAAACGTTTAAAGTGGTACAAAGTGTTTTATTGCAGATTTCAGATTGGTATTTATGAACATTTATAAAAATAATCAAAAACGGGCGAGTTGATCCATTTAAGATTTGAATATAACGTCTTTCAAATGATGTCCGTTTTTGGCGATGCATTCTTCCAATCTTGCACTGAAATTGTCAAACACTTTCTCTAACATCTCAGGAGAGAGGTTGGCTATTTCTTGGCGTATGGTTTCCTTCAGTTCACCCAATGTGCGGGGTTTGTTTGTGTATACTCTAGATTTCAGCAGTCCCCACAAGACGAAGTCACAGATGCTGAGATCCGGGGAGCGAGGTGGCCACGCAATGTCCCAGAAACGCGAGATGACTCGGCCACGAAACTTGCTTCTTAAGAAGTTTATTACCACATTCGCTGTGTGGGCAGTTTCCCATCCTGCTGGAACCAAATTCTGTGCCGGTTGAAGCGATTTATGCGTATTTCGGGGATCAGGAAGTTTTTCAACATAGTCAGGTATCGTTGTGAATTGACGGTTACAGTTAGACCGTTCTCTTCAAAAAAGTATGGGCCTATAACACAATTTTTTGTTACGCCACACCACACAGTGACCTTGGGGCTGTGAAGAGGTCGTTCATGCAGTTCTTCTGGATTGCTTTCTGACCAATATCGGAAATTCTGCTTATTAACATAACCATTCAAATGAAAATGAGCTTCGTCGCTCATAATGAGAATTTTTCATCTGTAAGCAAATCAATCATTTGCTCTGAAAATTCAATGCGTTTTGCATAATCACTGGGCTTCAACTGTTGCACGATTGCCATTTTGTATGGATGAAAGTGCAGGTCGTACCTTAATATTCTTCTTACCGAGCGGTCAAACATCTGCAGAGCTGCAGCTTGTTTACGTGCAGGCCGCCGAGGACTGGCTTCCACAGCTCCTCTCACTCTCTCGACGTTCTCTAGCGTCCGGGCTGACCTTGGACGGCCTGTTGATTTTCGTTTTAAAGCTTAACGGTAGCTCTAAAGTTACCCACCCACAGCAAAATGGTGTTTCGAGTTGGCACTTTCCCTCTTGGAGCCACATTAAAACGTCTGTGGAACTGCTGCTGAACAGCAACAACACTATCGCCACTTTTAAAAAATGCTTCCACAACGAACGCACGGTGCTCAGCCGTCCACCGCTCCATGGCTACTAAAAATGTCCGCACGTAGGCTCTGCCACGCCCCTATCCCCACCACCCCCCACCACTCACTCGCTTGACAGCGCAGCAGCGAAAACCGTCAGATCATTTTGCCGCTCCCTGTATATAAAAAAGAGAGAAAAAAGAAAAAAAAAATTATTATAATAGTAACAATAAAATATAAAATTCAATCTTAGGCACAGTAAATTAAGTTATTTAGTTAAAATTGAACATCTATGTTACAATTTAAAAATTCATTTATACTATAAAATGGGTTTTGAAGAAGCCAATTGTATATTTTATGTTTAAAAGGTCTAAAACTAACAGACTTTGCACCATCAGGCAGCCTATTGAAAAAATTAATACAATTTAGCTTGAAAGAGGTGCCAGTTTTAGCCAGTCTATGAGGAAGTATATTGAGTTTATTCCCCCCTCTAGTGTTATAATGATGAATATTATTCCTAATTGGAAAATTCTGTAGGTTTTATTTAGTGTATAATAGTACTTGAAAAATATACAAATTGACAACTGTGGGAATCTTAAGTTCAATGAAAAGTGGCTTACAGTGATCTAGTGAACCAACTCCTGCAATATTACGAACTACCTTTTTCTGTAATAAAAGAATATTATTTATATGGGGAGAATGGCCCCAAGCTAGTATACCATATAGTATATGTGATTGAAACAGACCGAAATATGACATTCTTAAATATTCTAAGCTTACAAAGTTTTTCAATTTCCATAGTAGATAATTAACTCTTGATATTTTTTTACAAACTGTTTCGATATGCAGGGACCATTGTAACTTAGAATCTATATAAAATCCCAGAAGCTTAACAGATTCCAGATTAATTTCTTGTTTAAGGCTTAAAGTTAGGTATTGTGTTTTTTCAGGATTAGAAGATAATTTATTAGAAGAAAACCAGGAAAGAGCCTGCTCTTCTGCTAGTTCAGTAATCTGTTTTAAGTAATTAAGATCGTTGTGACGGGCCACTAAAGTGGTGTCATCAGCATAAATAATGGAATGAACATTTAAATTTTGAGGTAGATCATTTATATATACTAGAAAAAAGAAAGGTCCGAGAACTGAGCCTTGAGGCACGCCTATCTCGACAGGCTTTACAGTTGAACATTTATTTTTTATTGAAACAAATTGACTCCTACTGAATAGATAAGATTGAATTATTTTTAAGGAGTTATCCTCGATGCCATAAAATTTGAGTTTATTTAGCAGAATATTAAATGGAACGCTATCAAACGCTTTAGTAAGGTCACATAAAACTATAGAAACTGACTCTTTTTTTTCAAAAGCGTCCAAAGATAAATCAATTAAATTAAGTACTGCAGAGGTGGTAGATTTACCCTGCCGAAAACCATGTTGATTTGTGGAAAGTAAATTATTTGATTCAAAAAAATAACTAAGCTGGTTGTACATTAGTGATTCAAATATTTTTGAAAATATAGGAATAATTGAAATAGGTCTGTAATTTTGGGGCAAGTTTTTATCTCCTTTTTTGTAAACTGGGGTTATTTTTGAAATTTTGAGCGAGGGTGCAAAATATCCCTCACACAGGCATTTGTTGAAAACAAAAGCAAGTGGTTCACTAATCAGATGAATTGTTTGTTTAATGATAGAATTAGAAAGCCAATAATAATCTGTTGATTTTGAATTTGAGAATTTTGAAACCACTTTTATTACATCAGATGAAGATATTTCTGACCAAGTGAACGACAGTTGATTTCCTGCCGTATTTCCCAATAGTTGTTCTGGATTGTTGGGGCTTTGATCTATTCTGTTAGATAACTGATTAATAGAGTCCAGAAAAAAGTATTTAATTCATCTGGATCAAGATTGACCTCACTACTATGGGTTGGAGAATATTCATTGCTGATCACCTTCCACGCTGCCTTGCAGGGGTTAGTGGAATTTCCAATATACTCCTCAACTGCTAATCTTTTTGCTTGCTCCAATTCTTTATGGTAAATTCTTTTTTGCTGTAAGTAAATGTTATAGGCAGTCTGATAGTGCTCAGACCCCCGCTTAAGTGAATTTTTGTAAATTGTATAGAGAGTTAACATTTTAGTTTTTGTTTCTCTCAAGGCAGGAGTATACCAATCTACCAGTTTAGACCCTTTAGAGCTAGTTTTGTTAGAAATTTTAATTAAAGGAGAGCAAAAGTGCCATAGATTTACATAGGTCTTAAAAAAATTGTCAAATAGAGTTTGTACATTAATTTTGTTCAGTTGAAAATCATTTATCATCTGCCAATTTTCTCTTTCTAAACTATATTTAAACAAATCAACATGTTCTTTTTTTTGTAATCTAACATATTTGAATCCAGATTGGTTTTGAGTTCCTGAAGGGCTCACAACCAAATACATGTAAAATAAAAGTGGTACATGATCTGAAAAACAGTGGTCTCCAAGAGTGATGTCATATAAGTTCCTATTAAAATTAACAATAATATTATCGATACAAGAGTTTAAGCGAGTCGGTTGATTATTACAAGGGAAAAGGTTTAATGCTCTGAGAAGGTTTAAAAATCTTAAGGAAACTGCATTAATTTTACTTTTGTTACCCATTTCTATATTAAAATCACCAGCTACGATGAGTTTTTGATTATGCTTTTGTAACTTTTTTACAGAATTTTCAAAACTATTGAGAAAACTGTCGACATCACCACTCGGAGACCTATATATGCTAAATATAACGACATTTGCTTCCAATAATTTAATACAACAGCATTCAAAGTGTGTCTCAGAGTAAAATGTTGATACATCTACAATATTGTATTTAATAGAATTTAAAATGTAAATACCTACACCTCCATTTTTTCTTACTTTTCTGCACACAACATGAGCAGGTATAAAATTTTTTGGAACAAACAGATTTATTTGATTATCTTCCAACCAATGCTCTGATATGCACATTAAATTTAATTTCTTTTCTTGACATAAATCTTCTATTTCTAAAATTTTGTTCCTTATACAACAAACATTTATTTGCATAAGCCTAAAAAAACAGTCCTTTTGATTACTTTGTTGTTGTACATGGGAAGAGATAGTTGTGGTTGGTGGAGGAGTGTTTGAGGGAGTGATAGTTGTAGGAGCAGAGATTTGTGGAGTGTTGGCTGTTGTAGTGGAAATTTGAGGAGTGTTATCTGATACATAAGTGGGTGGTGGAGTGGTGTTAAGTAAACAAATTGAATGTGAGTTGATATTTTTTGATTTCAACACTTTATCACTGCTCTGCTTTAGCACTTTCACTGAACCTGACTTGACAGCTGCACTGTATGTTTGATGGCCAGGAGTAACCCTAGGGCTGACAGGGCTCTGCTGTAGATCTATTGCTGAGCTGGAATCCTCTTCTTTTGAATTTTGATAGATTAGGTCTTCTAGTTCTTTCACA
This sequence comes from Homalodisca vitripennis, assembly GCF_021130785.1. Lineage (NCBI taxonomy): Eukaryota > Metazoa > Arthropoda > Insecta > Hemiptera > Cicadellidae > Homalodisca > Homalodisca vitripennis. Next base: position 170,546,781 of record NC_060209.1, read on the forward strand.
AAATCTGGATGAGACATTCCATTTCTCAAAGTATGAAATGATTTCTGGTAATATGAGACAATGGTGACTGTGGCTTTTGTGACTTGCTGAAATTTACGGACATTTCTAATGAAGTGATCTGTGTTAACTTTGTCTCTAACACAGCCTATGGGAGAGCATATCAAGTGCTTTAGATTTTTCTTCTTGAACTCTGTAGTTAGATCTGAAAAGGCTGCATCATAATCGTGTAGGATGGGTTTTCCAAAATAATTTTGTTTTGTAATGAGACTAAATACTGTAACACCTTCATTACATTCTTGAACTGCCAGATGTTTACTACGACGATGCCAGGGTGTAGGTTTTCCAAAGATTTTCTTAAAGACCACAGCAACCCCAGCTGTCATGTGATGAGGATGGTGGAAATCCGCCGAGATGCTGTGAGCTATTCCTGTGCTTTTGTTGTTCTTAGCATGCCAGATGACTTTCGCCATGTGGGTCTCAGTAACCCTTATAGGCGATGTGGGCAAGTCTTCCCATTCGGATGTCGATTCCTCTTGAAAACTTGAAGGTGAAGAGTTAATTAGAGTTACTTTGTTGGTCACATTAGTGCTTGATTTTTGTAGACAATCTATTATCATATATGCTAATTTCTTTTTTCCTTTAAAGTTAGTCTGGTGGCAGTTCTCTTGTATCTCGTTTATGTCTCTCAATCATGTCCCTCCTGTCCTCCGTTGGCTCTGTGGCCGCAGTTGTGGTCACCAATGACGGGAAAGTCTCCATGGAACTCAGTGGTGCAGGCCTCTCTGATGTATTGATGTTGTAGTATCAATCTGGATTTGCCAACCATTCAACTGGCTGTAGGTACTCGTCACATGTAAATGTTCTTACTTCAACAGAATTGTTTAAAGAAACATTATTTTTTTATATTGTCCAGCAATAGCTTTAATAATGATCCATGCTACTTTTGATTTTCCTAATTTGTTTAAGTGGAGTCCATGTTTAGTAAAATGTTGCCTTTCAAATAGTTTAAATTAATTAGGAACACATTGTCCAGCCTAGCCACTAGTTCTGTGATGTAGTTATTCAGCATTCTCAGCTCACTATTTGTAGGCCCATCTATAGGCTGATCGTATCTAGCAGGAATGGTTGCCATAAATACTGGTCTACTTTCACTTATAAGATTAAGTTTTTCTTCTAAATTCTCATACACTTCATGGAGATTGTTGTCAATGCTGTTGTTCGTGCCCCCAGCAGAACGAGGGGTTTATTATCATCCTCATTTAGTACTGATTTAGTATTATTGAGTCTGTAATGTGTATCAGTGTAGCGTTGGCTTGAATATAGCTGAAAGCTCTAACTTGACCACAACTTAATTCTTTGATTTTATGCTGGATACTGGTGCCTTGACTGTATGAAAATATTGTTACATTAACTTTTGGGTATATAGGTTTTACCCTGTTTTCCTTATAATTTATTTTGTCTTTATGGGATTTGGTTGCAAAGACCATCCCACCACTGACTCTATTTATTTTACCTGTATTTACTTCATTAAGTGTGCTTAGTGTTTCATATCTATTTTTTGTTGGAATTATGAAATCAAATTGGGCAAGCATTGGAATGTTTCAAAGTGCTGTAGTTCAAGTTATTGTTAATGTGTACCATTGACCAAGAATGCTGGTTATTACTCTCAGTGATTGTAACATTTTGTTGACTTGTGTGATTTTTTCAGGTATTTTTTTCCTGTGTTTGAGTATTGCTTTCATACTGAGTAGTTTTACAGATCTCTTTTCCATTTGAGTTGTTGAATAACTAATCTTCAATGGCCTTTATACCAATTTTGCTGTAATAATTGTTAATAATGTAAGCGAGCAAAGCCCTCTTATGAATTACCTCTCGATCTGTTATGCTGCGGTTTTTCAAGCAGCTTGTTATTATTGAGTCTACTTTTAGATAGAATCATGTTTATTAATCTGTCCACAAAGAGGAATACGTAGATTCCGCAATCAACACCATTTTTCTGCTGAGGACAATCCACGATTTTGAATGAAAACTGATTGTGAGCGAATGTGGGCAAATAGGTTTTTAACTTGGAGGATACTGTTCTGGCATGTTGAAGATTGCAATTGTTATAGGAATGAAAGTAGTAAAATGTTTGTGTAGTTTTGTTGTAAAATAATAAGCTCCAGTGGGATCTGCCTGACTCATTTCCCGCATTGCTGACGGGTATGAAAATGTGTGACTTGTTCAAATCAAGGGGCTTTAGGATTGCCTCCTCTTCTTCTCCATCCAGGCACTTTATGGCCTGGCTTATGACTGGTGTCAAAAAACAATAGTCAATTTCATACTCCTTACTTTGTACTATCCAGTAAAAGTACAGTGAAATGGAATCATCCAGAACCCAACTGTTGTCAATTTATGCTAAAAAGTCCTCCCTATTCTCCTAAACGTTTTATTTCCTTCTGAATTATTTTGTGCAAATTTAAGTTGACGCTCCAACTCTGCTATCTTTGTTTTTAGTGCCATTTTTGTTGTATTAAGTTTGCTTATTTGATCTGTAAAATAGTCTCTTACCTTTCCTTCTGTTTCAATTAAATCTTTGTTATGGCTGCATTCACTGTTAAGTTTTCTTTTAAGAAAGTTCATTTCGTGCTCAAGATTATTTTTTTGTTCGGCTAAAGATTTTACAACTTCTTCACTATCTTTCAGTTTATCTTCAGATTCCATTATAATTTCTGAGTTTTCTTTTTTTAGATTTTGGTTTGGGATGTCAGTTTTTAAATTTTCCTTTTTTAATTTTTCTATTTATTGGTTGAGTAACGCATTTGTACTCAACAGAGAATTTTCTATTTCAGCAGCTAGTGGAAGGGATGTTTCTAAATCGGTTTCTTGTTGTTCATAGTCCATAACCTTTTGTAAGGCTTCTTCCATACTGAGATCACCAGATTTCATTTCACTGTTGAATATTGTGTCATTTAGTTTATGAAGCAATGTAGATTCAGCTTCTGTAAGAGCATTATTACATTTCTTATTTTTTAAATTCTCAATTTTTTTATTCCCATATTTATATTTGTTCTCAGAATACAAACAATAATGTTATCATGACTTACTAGTCCTATTTCCTTTGTGCCAAAAATTCCACTTTATATTTTGGTATCTTGTCATTTTCAATGCCTGTAGTAAGAGCCTGTAGTCAATGCCATTGCGGATATTCCTTTATTTTTGCAAACACTTTATCCCAAAGGGAAAATGTGCATTTCTTATTTTGAGACATTCCAGAAATTAATTTACTTCCAATTTTGTTACTCTGTTATTTATAACAAAACATTTGAGTTTTATTCAATATAGAGTGTGATTGTAAGTTTAATATAATCTAAAACATTAAGGATCTTTACAAGCTTATTAAGCAGCTATAAAAGAATTTAATATTTTATTTTTGCTCTACAAAAATATTAGAAACAAGTAATTTTTTTAATTAAATATAGTTTGCTTTAAAATCTCCTCTTGCAATGAAGCAAAAAGTTTCTTCCAACTGCTGGATTTGAACCGGGCATCTATCAATCAATCATCAAGACACTCCTCTAACATCTGAGCTGTGTGGCTATGTAATAACTGTCAGATAAGCTGCTCTCAGACCACTGATTAGGAGGGTGAAAAGCTTGTTATCACTCGAAAAACCCACTTAGTTCTTATCTTCAAATGGAAAATGTCAAACTCGGCTGTTTATATTTTTGTTTACAAACAATATTCTTTTGAATTTTGATTTCTCATATAGTTTTATTTATTTATTAAACAGGTGCTATGTAACAAAACAATTACTTTAAAATTTTGCTTATAGGTTAGTTTTTGCTACCAAAATTAATAATGTGTTAAATAAAATATACTTAGTTCAAAAAATAAAACCTTATTGTTGTGAATATCAACAGCGGTTTAGACTTACACTTGAAAAAAAATGTTGCCCATTCATTAAATGTGTTATAAAAATCTCGAACTTGGACACCGAAATGTGCTGGGGCACCATCTTGTTGCCAGATGAGCGAATGAATATTGAAAACAGAATTGTTTCTGAGCTCAGGAACTACTTCTTCTTGCAGCAACTTTCTGAGTTAACATTTCCTTGAAGAAAATAAGGACCAATCAGTGCAGTACTCGAAATACCTCCCCATACCATAACACCAGGCACATTGAGTTCTGCTTGGATTATGTTATGAGGATTTACATCCAACCAGTACACGCAGTTATGCTGATTAACGCGTCCATTTAGTTTAAAACATGCCTAATCACACCACAAAATTGATGGTCATTCCGGTTTTCAAGAAAGGCAGTAGGTCTTCGCTTCAACAGTATCGTCCCATATCAATTTTACCAACCATCAGCAAAGTCTTCGAACGTCTCATTCATGTTAGACTAACAGACTTTCTAATCAGAAATTCCATTCTGAGTGACACCCAATTTGGATTTGTTCCTTCTAAATCCACCACCGATGCTATTGCCCAATTTTCCAAATATGTATTTACTCATCTTAACAATCAGAATCACGTAGCTGGTGTTTTTTGCGACCTCACGAGAGCGTTTGATACAGTTAACCATCTGAAACTCCTTAATAAGCTTGAACTCTACGGCATCAGAGGTTGTCCCCTGCTGTGGTTCAGGTCCTACCTTTCAAATCGTTACCAGAGTGTCCAGGTTACCAACTCCTTTGGTACGGCACAGTCAGATTTCGTTGAGGTCTCCATGGGTGTTCCTCAAGGTTCTATCTTGGGACCTCTTCTCTTTGCCTTATATGTAAACGACTTAAGCTCTTGTGTCCCTGAGGCTCGCGTCACTCAATATGCTGATGACACCACGGTCATTGTTCGGGCAGACTCTTCAATAGCGTTAAATCTTCAATTAAACACTACAATCGAAAAAATGAACTCTTGGTTCATTCGCAACAATTTATTCCTCAATGTTGACAAAACATCCATTCTTCACTTTCGATCTCAGACAGTTTCTAAGGGTTTTATTGCTTTAGACGAGGTTGACATCATTGAGGTTGATTCAGTATGTTTCTTGGGCGTTCATCTGGATGCTGGTTTTTCTTGGCGTCAGCATGTGGAGGCCCTTTGCTCTAAGCTCAACTCGATATTGTTTTCCTTAAGATGTCTTTCAAATTTTCTGAAAAGTAGTGCACTGAAAATGGTATATGATGGTTACTTTTCCTCTGTGATGTCATATGGCATAATGTCATGGGGAACTGCTTCATCTTCTCTGTTACAAAGAGTATTCAAATTGCAAAAGAGGGCTATTCGTTTAGTGTTTGGGTTGAGGGGCCTGGAGAGCTGTAGGCAAGTGTTTCACCAAGAACGTATACTAACCCTCCCCTCCATTTTTATCTATTCCGTATCAATTTACACTTTTAAACACATTACCGATTTTCCTACCCACAATCATATATATCCCACCAGAAATAAAAATAGTTTAACAGTACCCCACCATAGTAACAATATGTTCCGCAAATCAATAGAATATTTAGGACCTACAATTTATAACAGATTGCCAGATTATTTAAAAGCCAGCACTTCACTTGCATCTTTTAAAAACAAACTAAAAGACTTTCTTGTGAAAAACTGTTTTTACTCACTCTCTGAATTTTTGTGCCCCACCCAACCTTACAAGTAAAACTATCATTAGTACTGTTTTTCAATATATTTTTAATTTGTAGTTTTACCAGATATAGCAATATTTTTAGTATTTAGTTATTTTATACATATTGACAATTCTCGATACATGTTAATGTTAATGAGAAATAAATGATTTTGATTTGATTTGATTTGATGGTAATAAATTTGGATCAGCCTCTGAGCGGATAATTATTGTCTCACAGAATTCCAATCACCTATCGGAATCATCCTCGTGAAGCGCTTAGAGTAAAGGTGGATGGTATGGCTTAAATTTTAATTGCTTTAATACTCTTTGCACGCTTTTTCATATTTCTAGTTCAGCAGATGCCTTACAAGTCGATTAACCAGGACTGGCTACAATAGCTTGAGCAACTGTCTGCAGGTTTCCTTCGTTGCAAATTGATCGTGGACGACCACACTTTGTGGCATTTAAAACGCTTCCTGTAATTTCAAATTTCTTATTTAACTTTCAAATATACAGTGGTTATCGCAACACCTGGATATTTACCACTAAATTATTCAATCATTATAGCAGTATTTTTATTATGCTTCCACCAAAACTGAAGGATGTAAATTCGTTGTTTGGTTGTAAACATTTTAAAAACACACACAAACAAATAACAGATGCAAAGAACGTCACTTTACACTAGCCACTGGAAAGACAACAATGAACTTACTCCGTGTTGCTGCCAACTTAACATTGTTACCAACCTATTGAAACAAAATATCCCAATTTATGGGGAAACTGACATATGCGCCACCCTGTATAAGGTAGAGCAATGTGATGGGGGCATAGATATTTTCAGTTAGCCTTACATCGGGCATTTCTAATTTCAATTGTGAAGTGGTAGTTGAACATGAGGGATTTTTGGCCTGATACAGTATCAGAAAGAGGATTTTGGCATTTTACATGTTTAATGCTATTTATATCACTCTTCAAAGCTGTGCATCCCATATTGCTTAACACCTTAACCGAAAACATATTTCAGTAACGTATACCGAAACACCGGTCCTAGAGACCGGTAACCACTATTTTGATTCAACGACGTATATTTACGGCAAAATGTTAATAAAAAGCATGAGAATGGTTTAAGAAATTAATGTAGGTACATGTTCTCACAAAGATAATTTATTTTACATTAACTTTCAAACGATATATACAGTAAATTCTTGAAAAATTTTAGTAAGATACAATAAGCACTAAACACTTTTGAAAATACGTTAAATATTACCAGGAACGTAATTTGTAGTACTGAAACTTTCTTTTTTACAGAATTATTAAAAATAAGGTATTAACATAATTATTGTAATATTAGTAATAGAGTTGTAAAAAATAAAAAATGTAATTATTACATTTTGTATACGAAATTTTAAAAAGTAGAAAAACAGATAACTATTTACAAAACTATAAAAAATATACTTGAAATATTCATAAAATAAAATTGTATACAATATAAAAGCATTAGAGAAACAATAAAAGTGTTATATAGACCTTTTCATTTCTTATGTCAGTTCCTTCAATCACTGTGGTCTCTTTACGCACAGTCAATGGCACACTCATTGCACACTTTGCGGCTACATTCCAAACATATAGGAATGTCACATCTAATACATTTGTATTGAGTTTTTCTCTCCTTTGCTGAGGGGCACTTTCCACAGGTTTTTCTTCTTTCCATTTTATCAGAAGGCACACCTGCAACTGCTTCTTCTCTTTGGCCCAGGGCAAAGTTGATTGAGCTTCTGACATCACGAGGAAGGTTTGGTGTACACAGACGTCTTCTCAGATAAGGCTCTGTAAGATCCATGGCCAAACTTTTGGTGAACTGAAATCTTGTGGTTGAAGGGGTGTCTTTGTAGCATAAATACAATATTCAAGCATTTATGATAGCAATGCTAAGGAGGCGGTAAAAAACAGCCAGAGGCCAGCGCCTTGTTCTTCGCCCAATAGTGTAGATGGCACATTTCATGTCTAGTATGTCGACTCCACATTTTGTTTTATTGCAAAACCGTATAATCTCTGGTTTCGCACTTCGTTCATCCGTAAAAATGGCATGGTGCATAGTAGAGATGAGGACTACAGCTCTGTTCTTTTTTGGAACGTATGAAACCAAAGTTCTCGTACCATTGAATCCATAGCGAGATGTCCCGACCTTTCTTTCCTTGTCCTGAAGAAACTCTTGGGGAATATCTTTTTTATCTTTTCTCATTGTCCCAACATATGTGAGACCAACTTTTTTGAGTTCTTCTGTTACTTCTAGGCCAGAAAACCAATTGTCAGCTGTTTACATTGCGGTTGGTTCTTTGTATTGGTTTCGTCAGTCTTATAACAGATTGGGTTGTTTTGTTTTTATTCTGGTCTTCTTGAGATAAACCTTGACCATCACTTCCTTTGCCGGTGTAAATATAGGCATTGTGGAGATAAGATGTCTTCGCATCTGTCAGACACATAATTGTGATGCCATATTTGTGTGGTTTCTGGGGCATGTACATTCGAAAACCCACACCTGCCCCTGAACGGTACCAACATTTCATCTATAGTTACATGTTCAGATAAGCAATACAAGTTTTGAGAGTTTTCAATGAATTTATTGAAAACCTCACTAATAGCAGCTGCTTCATCAGATGATTTTCTTTGATTGCGAGTTCTCTTATCGTCAAATCGCAAAGCAGATAGCAGTATTTCATATCTCTTTACGGACATTGTGGCGTTGAAATACGGTCTGTTAGCAGCATCTTTTTGAAACACAGAGGTAATTGTTTCGTTATTTGATTTTAAAACTGAGGACAAAAGCAGTAATCCTATTAAAGCATTGATTTCAATTACATCAGTATCCTTATAATTATATTTATTTGTTGTTTGGCTGAAGCCAGATCTTACAATCTTCAACTTAGTGTTTGTATGTTGAACAATAGTATTGACTATTGTTTCATTAATCAATGAGTATGGCCAACTTCTCTGGGTTATTACCCAATCTTCTTGCTGAAAGTCTCAAAGCAGGTAAACCACCAGTAATTATATTACGAGCTGGTGTTTGCACTCTTGTATTTGCCTCTGGCTCTAATGTACGCCAAGGATATGCCGGTCCTAGTTCACGTTTTCTAAGGCGGCCAAATACATATTCTGGCATATCTGTATCTACTAAATTATTTGGAGTATCATCAGACTCACCCTCCAACTGATGATCTTCGTCCTCACCAACACTGTTTTCATCATCCTCTGATGTTGAGCTGTAATGGCTGGAACAGGAAGGATTTCTGACTTCACCTTCAGGCTCTCTCCAATCTGGATCCGCATCCGAACCATCAAAAAAGTCACTCTCTTCAGAGTCATCATCACTTATGTCACTGGCTAACATCTCCGTAACTCGATTAGCAGTCCCTAGCTCGCACTGAAACTTTTCTACTTGAACCAGGTTCTTCCATTATTAATGTCTACAATAAATAAAGTAATAAAAAACTGGAATTTGAACACTACTATATTTGTTTTAGTCACTGAGAAACGCAAAGCGAAACACCCGGTAAAGGAGACCTCAATAAACTTTCACTAACTGAAATATCCGGTACGTCAGACCGGCAGAGTTTTAAAAATCGATAAGTAACGGTAAAGGCCTTGTGTAAAACTGAACAAAACCTGGTTGTTTGGGGGGAGTGGTGGGAGGGGGGAAGCTACTGGGACCGTCGAATAGATCTGATAAGCAATATTGCCAACAAGTAGAAAGAAATTTCCCAATTGGTACCTGAGACCGGTGTTTCGGTTAAGTTGTTAAACTAAATATTTGAGTTGTAGGTTGCATTACTGTTCTGTTCACTTTTTGAAGCCAATCACAAAACTCAGGCTCTAGCAGCCAGTCTGATTGAAAAGATGATTTTCTGACCATCTGAATAACTTATCTGAAAGAAAAAAAATCTAAGAAGAAAATATTAGGTATTGAGATAAGCAAGTAAACATTCTTTTGGAAGAAGTCATAACCAGCACACTCTATTTTTTCAAATTATAAAAATTAAAGCTGACTGGTCTGTTTGTTATGAAAATGTTTTAAGCGAATTATTGCCAATATTCAGATGAATAAATTAATTTAGACTTAATTTTTAGAAACTACAAGTTATGATATAGTACAAAAAGAAAAAATAATGCATACAATTTTAATTAAAAAATCATTCACAAAAATTACTTGCTCTGCCAGATTTCTCACTTGCTGTGTTATCACAACACTACAGAGCAATCACTTTCTTTATGTGAATCAATAAAGAATCAATGTGATTTTGAAGTACATTTTCCTAAATTGATAGTCACCAAAAAAGAAAATCACAAAAGTAAATGGATAACTGATGAAATTAAATACAAGCAGTGTAAATTGATAGACTTAGAAAAAAACTATAGGATACTTATACCAATTACATGGTATACTTTAAATAAAAATAAAAATTTAATAAATAAAAATTTATTTTAGAATTGTAAATGGATAGGGAATAAAAAAGTAAATTTATATTGTAATCCAGCGGCAGGCACAACGCGCTTGGAATCTGGTCTAGACCTGACTTGATGGCAGTGAATGCTAAACAATAGTTTACAGTGGACTCTATCTTGGTTAGGCGGCCATCCTGCGTTGGGAGAGATTTAAACAGACCTGCAGGAACAGGAGCGTAGTCGGTGCAGGCCGAGAAACCACGTTCTGCTACCATTCCGAGTTGAGAAGCGAGAGAGTAAAGTCATTTTAGTGCGAGTTTAAAACTAGTGTCGGGCGTAGGATCCGTCGGTATAAATTATATTAATACCGAACTCCAAGACCTTCACGACCAAAGAGCTAAGTACTTTGACTGAATTATTAAATTTTTCTAAATTTGAAATTTGCAAAATTAAGAAGTGAATTAATTTAAAATTGGAATTGAAAATTTGAAATTAACGATCAAATTCTGTTGAGTGAGGACTATAATATATATATGAATTGTAAAGGAGTAATTTATTAAAGTCGAACGTAAAATTTAATTGAAATTCTAAGGATTGTAGTAAAAATTAAGAGCTGCAGGTGCTGCACCATATCCTGTAGGAACTTGTGAAAAATTCCTGTTGAGAACTGTTTAGTTTTGTTTGAGAATTTAATTTGAAGGAAGTTTATTATTATTATTTTATTAGTTTTGAGAAGAAGCCTATTTAATTTATTTCATTCAGATTTATTCAAGATTATTATTTTATTTTTTATATTTTATACTCACGTATTTAGAGGACAGTGAGCCAATATTAAATCGAAAGTGCCTTGCCTAAGGAAGTAGTAATTTTAACCTATTGTTCAAAACATTGTTTTGGTGGAATACAAGGTTAATAATTGACATTTGAATTGATTTAATAAACCTGAATATTTCTAAAAGGGTGCAGTTTTAATTTCCACCAGTATCTACTTAAATCTTATGAGTTCGAGACTATTTAGGGTCATCATAATAAAAACAAAAAATTTTGTATATTAACATTCAGTATACAAATAAGTGCGCCACTCTGCTATATTCTGGTGAACCTTAATAAAATTGAACTTAGTGGTTGTAAATTAATAAGTGGCTTGGATACTGGAAAATTATAAAGTGTTTAATATTAAACTTTTAAAATGGCACTTAAGGTGGACTTGTTAACCAAGGAGGAATTGGACTATGAAATTAGGTTAAGAGGTGTGGAAGTGTCTCCTAGTCTTAAGGTGATAGATTTAAGGAAAAAGTTACGGCAGTTAATAAGTCTTGATGTAAATAGTAATTATTTGAACCTGAGTGGAAAGGTCGTTTTCAAGGAGGAATGGGATAAAATTAAGTTAGAAACCCAACTATTAGGAACTAGACTGGAGGAATCCATTGAACAGGGACTAACATTGGACATAGTTAGGTGTGAAACAAAAATAAATCATTGGCAGCGCCGTCTGACTAACTTAAGTAAATTGTTTAAAATCGAAGAGAAGGATATAGCTAAACATGTTGAAAACCGGAATAGTATATTAAGTGAATTGTTGTTAAAAATAAAAAACCTAAAAATTGACAAGGAAACATCTGATAGCTTGGTGCGCAAGTTATCTGATTCCAATCTGGAAATAGAAGGTGAGCTGGAAGAGGCTGGTAAACCGGAAGTGAAAGATAAGTCTGGTCTAAATATGAGAGATGATGTGTTTGTTTCGGGACGGCCACATTTAAGTTATAATAAACTACCGAACCCCATTGAGCGTTATTTGAAGGAGTTAAAAATCTGCGATGGATTAAATGTTCAAGAATTATTAGAATTCTTTAAAATAATCTTGAAACTTAAAAAGGAAACTAGATGTACGGAAGAGGATATTATGGAGATTGCGATTTCACATAGTCAGGGAGCTCTTTTGTCGAAACTATTGGAAATAAAACAGGACAATGTCACGGTCAAATTAATGCTTGAAATATTATTGAATTATTTCGTGCCATATCATCAGCGTGAACTTTTGAAATTTGAAAAGGTGCACCGTCCCCAAAGATATAATGAAAGCTTATCCAACTACATTATAGACATTAAGGAATCAGTAGAAGTACTTTGTTGTAATATAAATGAAAGGGATGTTGTGGAATTAATTAAGGTGGGAATTAATCCTGAAACCAGAAATAAACTAGTGTTTATGGGAAATCCGAGCACATATTCCGAACTGGATGAGATGTGTATAAGGGCGAATAATGTAGGTTATGCTGACAACGTGAGGAAAACAGGGAATAATTTGAATGTGATTAGGAAGTATAATGTACCGGTTAACAGCATCAGGGCGAGGCAAGAAACAATAACTTGTTATAAATGTAATAGACCTGGTCATTATGCTTATCAGTGCCGGGAGCTAAACAGGAAACCTGTTGTAAACCAGCGGAGACCTATTGTAAACCACACTCCAGCTATTAACCCCGAAAATGTAGGTCGTAATGTACAGGAGTCAAAAAAACTAGTTAGTAGGGAAAGTTCGAACAATGAGTTAAGGAAGGGCGAACTTTCCCGGTTACCTAAAATTGTGTCCAACAAAAATTCACATGAATTATCTGCTAAATTAAATCATACTTGGCAAAAGAAAAATTCGGAAAATGTCAGTTCATTGCCCAGCTTAGAAATAGATTTTGGCAAGAATATATCATTAAATGTATTATTAGATACTGGTAGTAGTATAAATATAATAAGTGATAGACTGTATAAACTATTATTAGAGAATAAGATTGTAAAGTGTTACCAGTTATCTAACCTGACATGTATGAGTGCTGAAAATAAAAAAATGTCCGTAATCGGCAGTGTAAATATAAAAATTAAAATAGATAGGTTCACCTGGAAAGTGGAATTTCTTATAGTGAAGGACTTAGCCCAAAAGGCAATTTTAGGAGCGAACTTTATAAAACATTCTGGTTTGTTAATAGACTTGAAAAATAATTGTTGTCGATTTGACTTTAATGTAGAGAAGTGTATAAAATTTGTGCAAAATATTACAGTAGCGTGTATGAACACCAATCACACTTATAAAATAGGATGCGAAGAGGCCAGCAATGAAATAATAAAAATTATAAAGGAATTTCCAACGGTATTTACCGACAAAATTGGTAAAACTCTAGATTATGAGTATAAATTAAAAGTTAAAGATCATGAACCCGTAAAACTTAGACCATATCCATTGAATCCACCTAAACAATTAAAAATAAAAAAAAATTATTGACGAATTATTGGAACAGGACATTATTCAACCAAGTGTGAGTCAGTACTCGAGTCCAGCCTTTTTAGTAGGTAAGGAAGATGGAAAATCGGAAAGATTAGTAGTTAATTACAAGGAGTTAAACAAGAAGTTGGAAGGAGTGAGTTATCCTATAGGCGACATGCACGAACTATATTACCATTTGAAGGGAAACAATTATTACTCAGTAATAGACTTAACCAAAAGTTTTTATCAAATAAGTTTAGCGAAGGAAAGCCAGGAGTTAACTACGTTCTCGGTACCTTTCGGAAGTTACAGCTTTAAACGAATTCCTTTTGGATTATTAATTGGAAGTGGGGTATTGTCGTCATATATGAATAAAATCTTAGGAGAATTGAGATTTACTTGCACTCTCGCCTTTTTGGACGATATTATTGTGTATTCGAAGACATTGGAGGAACATTATATGCATTTGAAACAAGTGTTAGAGTGTTTAAAGAAAAATAATCTTACTGTGAATCCGGAGAAAGTAAAATTTTGTTATAATGAAATTAAATTTCTGGGACATTTGGTTTCCAAAGACACTATAAGAATGGACCCTGACCGTACACGGACGTTATTAGAATCTCCGAGACCCCGGGACAAGAAAGGTATTGCGAGGTTCATAGGGATGACTAGTTATTTCTCTAAATTTATTCCAAATTATGCGGAAATAGCTCATCCACTCAATGAAATGAGGAAGAAGTCGACCAAATTTATGTGGGACCAAAAATGTCAGGAATCGTTCGATAAACTGAAACGAGCGGTTACCCGTCCCCCCGTATTAGCCATCCCTGACTTCAACAAGGAGTTCACAGTCCAATGCGACGCGAGTGATAAGGCCCTCGGTTCCTGTTTATTACAGGAAGCGGACAATGGACATTTAAAACCGGTGGCCTATTATTCGAGGAAATTTAATGAAAGTGAGGTGAAACTTACTACCTATCAAAAGGAAGCTTTGGCAGTAGTCTGTTCAATAAATAAGTTCCGTAATTTCCTAGAAATGAGACCATTCAACTTAGTGACCGACAACTCAGCATTGGCTTGGGTATTGTCCCACTTTCGTAAATTAGGAAAATTAGGGCGCTGGGTGGAGGTTATATTGTCTCTACCATTTAAAATTACGCATGTTAAAGGTAATCAGAACCCAGTAGCGGACTATTTATCTAGATTATTTCAAGATAGTGAAGTTGACAACAATGTGTTACATGAACTAGAAAAATTAGTGAATAAGGACAAGATGAACGATAACTCTTTAAAAATGAACAATGAAACTGTAAATAATAAGGACTTAGTAATAAGAGAGGAAACAGTGTCTATAAATAGTATAAGTACGATGCCTTTTAGCTTTATGGACTTAAAAACGCATCAGAAGCAGGATGTAAATATAACTAAAATTATGGAGGGTGTATTGAACTATACCAATAGTGATGTTTACAGTGTGGAAAAAGGGGTGTTATTTTATGTGAACAATAAAAACAATTCTAAAAGGATCTATTTACCTGAGCACTTATTCAAGGTTGTATACGAGTATTATCACAACTCATTGTCTGGCTGTCACTTCGGCATTTTAAAAACACAACAGAAAATAAATGAAAGGTTTTATCACCCTAAACTAAATGATTATGTGAAAAATAATGTAAAATGTTGTGAAGTATGTTTGAAAGCAAAAAGTAGCAACTGGAGGGACCAAGGACCTTTGAACAGCAATCTGAGCAGTCGTCCAATGCAGAAGTTATATATGGATATTTATGGGCCATTACCTGCATCTTCCAATCGAATGCAATACATCCTGATAGCAGTAGATGACTTCACCAAATATAATTGGATAATGCCACTCAGGAAATGCACCTCAGGTAATGTAATTAATGCATTAGAAAATAATATTTTCAAAAATTTTTCTTTGCCTGAAGAATTCGTGACGGATAATGGAACATATTTTGTCAGCGAGGAATTCAAAAATTATTTGTTTAATTTGGGCATAAAACAAAGGACCATTATACCTTATACTCCTCAAGGAAATAAAAGTGAAAGGCAAATTCGAAATTTAAATCAAATTCTGACAGCTTATTATCATAACTGTAAAAAGAATTGGGACAAGGATTTGTACCATGTGCAAATGGCCCTAAATACTTGTCACAATGAAAGCATAAAGTCGTCTGCATTTGAATTAATGTTCAGTTTCAAAGCAAATGATGGTTTGTCACTAAAATGGCAAATTAAAGATATTTGTGATGAAAAATGGAGCAAAGATAAGAATGCAAAGATGGTTGAAGCTATTCAAAATTTAAAAAGACAAAATGAGCTGAATTCGAGAAGAAACCGATACAACCGAAATCACAGGCAATTAAAAATGTATGATGTAGTCTATTGTAGAATTACAAATCAGCGATATAAGCTAGATCTGAAATATGAAGGACCATTCAGAATAATTTCAATTATTAGCTCCAACTCATATGTAGTTCAAAATTTAAAAGAATTGAATGAGTTCCGTAGAATACACTTGCAGGATGTGAAACCCACTGGGGAAAGAAGAATGCATATTTAAATATAACAAAACAAAATAATTACCGAGGGGTAAATAATTTGAATTACAAAAAAAAATTTTTAAAAAGGAACTGATTAAAAATTATGACGAATTAAATTAGTTGTAAGAATGAAGAAAAACTATATTAGATGTACGCTGTATGTATGTATGTTTGATTTGAGAAATTTCAGTGACAAGGAAGATTAAATTAAAATATATTGAACAATTGAGGAAATTCTACAGCCCTGTTAAATTGTAAATATTAACTTGAATTGTAATCTTGTAAAAATGTATTTTAAACTTGAAGAAACCTCAAGAGGAATAAAAAGTTTATGATTTAGATAAAAGGGCACAGGTGAAGTAAACAGTTGCGATAACTACATGGTTTGGGAGAGGAGGAGTGTATTAAAACAATTCAGTATTTATTTTTCTGAATAATGCACAAATCCGAAACTTATGGTCCGTAATTAATGTTATTAACATGTGTTATTTATGTTTGTATGTAAATTAATAACTAACACGAATGTTGGAATATTAATTTAAACTTGTTAGTTTGATAAAATTTATGCCAAGGAAGAGGGGAACAGAAGAAAAAAGACTGTTATTTCTATGATAAACAACGGTATAGGTAAAAATAATAAAATAAGAACTGACACCCCCGTCTGGGGATATGTTTTAATTCTATATGAAGCTGCGTCAACCAGTGAATGGGCGAGCCAAGGACACACAGCCGTGCAGGGCAAAGGTTCCAAGGACGACCCAACTAATAACAGACCGGACCTGCAATAAACATCCCACAACAACAATCACCGTCTACCTCGTTCGACCCATTGTGAAGGATTATCTGGATGGACTATCTTTATGGTAGGACTTAGAATTGTAAAAAGGTAGGTGGCAATTGGACTCTTAATATTTGCCATAGTTTAGGTCAAGGTTTCTATTGGGGAACTTAATTGTTTAAGTTTTCAAAAACAATCTGATAATGTATGGACTCTTTTAAAAAGAATTTATAATAATTAACGCTTGGTTAAAATAACTTGATAACTAGTATGCTGCCACTTCTTACAACTATTATCAAAAATAAATTAAAACAAATATTATAAATAAAAAAAAAGGGTTTTGTAGATTTTATGATGCATGTTAAAGCTAGGTGGAAATACAATTTCTAAAGGATGTGAGATAAATTTCTTAGATTTAAGTATTAAACTTGGCAGATACCAAGCGCTTTAAGGGGGGGGTGTGTATACCAATTACATGGTATACTTTAAATAAAAATAAAAATTTAATAAATAAAAATTTATTTTAGAATTGTAAATGGATAGGGAATAAAAAAGTAAATTTATATTGTAATCCAGCGGCAGGCACAACGCGCTTGGAATCTGGTCTAGACCTGACTTGATGGCAGTGAATGCTAAACAATAGTTTACAGTGGACTCTATCTTGGTTAGGCGGCCAACCTGCGTTGGGAGAGATTTAAACAGACCTGCAGGAACAGGAGCGTAGTCGGTGCAGGCCGAGAAACCACGTTCTGCTACCATTCCGAGTTGAGAAGCGAGAGAGTAAAGTCATTTTAGTGCGAGTTTAAAACTAGTGTCGGGCGTAGGATCCGTCGGTATAAATTATATTAATACCGAACTCCAAGACCTTCACGACCAAAGAGCTAAGTACTTTGACTGAATTATTAAATTTTTCTAAATTTGAAATTTGCAAAATTAAGAAGTGAATTAATTTAAAATTGGAATTGAAAATTTGAAATTAACGATCAAATTCTGTTGAGTGAGGACTATAATATATATATGAATTGTAAAGGAGTAATTTATTAAAGTCGAACGTAAAATTTAATTGAAATTCTAAGGATTGTAGTAAAAATTAAGAGCTGCAGGTGCTGCACCATATCCTGTAGGAACTTGTGAAAAATTCCTGTTGAGAACTGTTTAGTTTTGTTTGAGAATTTAATTTGAAGGAAGTTTATTATTATTATTTTAATAGTTTTGAGAAGAAGCCTATTTAATTTATTTCATTCAGATTTATTCAAGATTATTATTTTATTTTTTATATTTTATACTCACGTATTTAGAGGACAGTGAGCCAATATTAAATCGAAAGTGCCTTGCCTAAGGAAGTAGTAATTTTAACCTATTGTTCAAAACATTGTTTTGGTGGAATACAAGGTTAATAATTGACATTTGAATTGATTTAATAAACCTGAATATTTCTAAAAGGGTGCAGTTTTAATTTCCACCAGTATCTACTTAAATCTTATGAGTTCGAGACTATTAGGGTCATCATAATAAAAACAAAAAATTTTGTATATTAACATTCAGTATAATACTTAAGGATATAAAATTAAAATCAAAAGTTAAAGAAATGAAAAAGGAATTGAAAAATGCTATATATATTGAAAAAAAGCAATACTTTGATCAAAAGATTAATAATTCTTGCAACATTTCAAAATCAACATGGCAATTAATTAAAACAGAAATAAATAAAAAACCCGTTTGTAAAAAAAATATTACAGTTTTTTAGAGATATAAACAAGGAAGTTGTAAGTGATCCAATACAGGTTGGAAATATATTTAATAAGTTTTTTGTAAACGTAGTTGATAAAACAGTATTACCCAATTTACCTTCTAGAAATGAAAAACAATTAAATTTTCCACATGCTCATACGACAAATAATAGATTTAGATTTAATCAGATTTCAGAAACTCATTTAAAAAAAATTGTCATGTCTTTTGAAAATAAACCATCATCTGGAAATGATGAGGTTACTATACAACTAATAAAACAATCTCTTCCATTCATTTTACAGCCATTAGTCCACTTCATAAATTCATCTCTAATTTCAAGCTATTTTCCGAATCAACTAAAGATTGCCAGATTAATCCCAATTTTCAAAAAAGGTAACCCAAATGACCCCTCATGTTATATGCCAGTGTCTCTTCTTCCTGTGTTTTCTAAAATATTTGAAAAAGTAGTTTATATTCAATTAGTGAATTATTTAGAAAACAATAAATTATTAGATAAGCTTTGAAACATGGCTTTAGATCGGGAAAGTCCACTACTACCGCTGGCATTGACTTTATTCAGTCAATAATCAACTCGGTGGATAGGGGTGAAAAAGGTAATTGGAATTTTCTTGGATCTCACACGGGCATTTGATAGCGTCTCACACCAAGAACTTCTAATCTCTCTTAACAATCTAGGTATTCAAAATAGAGAATTATTATGGTTTGAATCATATTTAACAGAGAGGAAACAATACGTGGAAATAGAACACACATCATCTAAATTAAAACCGAGCAGGTGTCACATTATAAGAAAATATAAGTCTGAAATAGAAACCATTAAATACGGAGTCCCTCAAGGATCCATTTTGGGCCCATTACTTTTCCTCTGTTACATTAATGGACTACCTAAGGTGGTTCCGCAGGACTGTGGCATTTGTTTGTTTGCAGATGATACCAACATCACCATATCAGGTAATTCAGAAGAAGATATAGAAATATCTTCTCACATTAGTCTAAATTTATAATAAATAATAATAATTTATTTTCCAAATAAATACATTACATAGTTCTTTGTACAAATACAGGATAATAAAAACCATAATAATATACTTAGGTAACAAAATACATTTGCCATTACCACAATAATTGAAATCTAAAAGTATCTTAAACTAAGTGCCAAGCCTAACTTTACATCCTTAAAACTTAACGCATTCATTCCAACATGGATAAAAGTACATACACTCTTCACATTCATACATGCACAACAAATATAAAGTACAATATTACTGTGAAATTCATGGATTGACACATTTAAATATAACAAAATTAAATCAGAATGTTGGGTCATGTATTGTACAGAATATATTGGATATTTATTATTATTTATTCGGAACTAGAGTACTCCAAGGCATTGCCTGTTTGGAGGTACTTTCACCACTAGAAATCCTGTAATATTATGGCAAAACAGAGTATAAATATATATACACATACATACATATATATATATATATATATATATATATATATATATATATATATATATACATACATACACATACATACACACATACATTATAATTTTCCAAACTTTAACATACTGATATTTCAAAAGAAAATGTATCGTTCAAGTGCAGTTTTGTATAAGCCCTTCAGTCCCAGGAAATGTCTTTCAAAGTTAATTTATATTTTTTGACGTTATTTAAATTTGTAAATATTGTTAGAATTGAATTGTATGGCAAAAGGTTTTCAAGCGTTTCTATGCAATCATAATAGGATAGTATACTACTAGTTATGAAAGGAATGTTCTATTGAACTATATTAAACATCTTATCTTCAATATTTTCAACAGTAAACAACCACATTCTAACTTTATTAGCAAAAAAGGTTGCTGTTCTTAAATTTTGAATTTCAGTTGGCAATTTATTAAACATTTTTGGTGCTAAAAAGTAATATGTTTTTGTGAAGTATGTATTGGAAGGTTTGGGTACAGTAAAACTAGCTGCATTTCTTAGTTTAGACTTAAAAGCCTTATCAGTTTATGCAGCATCTGCTACGAATGAAAAATATTTTTTAAAACTTTATATACGAACATATATTGCAGGGGTAAGATTTTCAAATTGCAAAAAATTGGGAAAGATTTTTCAGTTTTAAGCTTTTTTCCTATTATTCGTATAAAACGTTTTTGAATCATGTAGATTGGTTTGATATTTGAACGATAAGTCCCTCCCCAGCAAATTATTCCATAATCCAATCGACTATGCACTAGTGAAAAATATAGAACCCGTAATAATTCTTTACTGCATATATTTCGTAAAAAATAAAATAACCTTAAAGTACTATTTATTTTTGATTTCAAATTCATGATATGATTCTTAAATTTTAGTTCCCTGTCCAATACTACTCCCAAGTATTTTATATTGTCCACAGGTTTTACTTCAGCACAAACAGTAGAACACTGCCCGCCTCCACTGATACAATCAATGCATTTATAAAAAATTTTATTTTCAAAAATAACCTCTCGTCTTAAACTAAAATTCATAAATCTAGTTTTAGCAGAGCTAAGTACCATGTTGTTTTTTGAAAACCACCATTGAAGCGCTTCTAAGTCTGAATTCATTTTTAGTTCTATTTCATTCCAATTCCGTTCAACATAGCAAAGTGCTGTATCGTCGGCGAATGATGTTACTTTCCCATTAAATTTTGCACAGCATAGATCGTTAATATAAATTAGAAAAAGTATTGCTCCCAAAACAGATCCTTGTGGAACACCATATTTTATTACTCCCATATTACTCAAAATCCAATTTATTCTTACACACTGAGATCGATTCAGCAAGTAACTTTTAAACCATCTGTACACAACACCTCTTACACCACAATTGTACATCTTATGTAGCAATATTCTGTGATCAACGGTATCAAAAGCCTTTTGAATATCTAAAAATAGACCACTCACTCGCATTCCATCATTCATTCCATTTGATACCCTATCCATAAAATCTAGTAATGCAGTTTCCGTATTCATTCCCTGTCTAAAACCAAATTGATTTGTACTAAAGAATTTTACTTTTTCTAAAAATAGTATTAATCTTTTCTTCATTATTTTTTCATAAATTTTTGAAAAGGAAGAAAGCAAAGAGATGGGTCTGTAGTTATTACAAGCCAGGTTCGAGCTGCTTTTATGAATTGGAATCACCACAGCCTCCTTCAACTTTCCAGGGAAAACCCCTGTCTCAAAACTCAAATTGATAACATACGTCAGGACAGGAGCAATTTTTTGATAATATTTTTTAATAATATGTGAATTAATACCATCAACTCCAGGAGAAGTCCCATTCTTTAATGAGTTCACCGCTTCCCTAACATCTGTCTCTAGTACTGGGGCCATATACATTGATTTTAAAACTGGCCTTTCGATAAAATACTCTTTATAATTTAGAGTGGATAAAATATCTGATTTGTTTTTATTTACAATTAGTTTTTCAGCAACAGAAAGAAAATAATTATTAAATTCATTAGCTACTACACGAGGCTCATTTACATGCCTGCCATCAATTTCTAATGTTACTATAGAATCTCTACTGGGTTTCTGGTTTGTTATTTCCTTAACAATTTTCCAAGTTTCTTTTGAGTTTCCTTTATGTCTGCTAAACAATGATTCATAATATTTATTCTTTAGGTTGCGAATATCGGTCTGAAGTTTATTTCTAATTTCTATAAATTGCGATTTCAATAAAGTATTGTTTGGTTGTTTTTTCACTTTTTTCACTAACAAGTTCCTCATCTTTATACGTTTACAAATAATATCATTCATCCATGGTTTTAATTTATTTATACTGCAATTTTTATAATGTACTTCTTTCCTACTTTCATTTATTAAATAAGAAAATTTGTTAAAAAACATATCAAAAGCACTATTAGCATTAAGTTCTAATAACACACCATTCCAGTCCACATTATCAAGTAAATTGTTGAGTTGGTCATGGTTGATGCGATAAGGGCATTGACTATTTCTAAATTTAACCGAATCAGCTGACGCAATCCCCCAACCTGGCCTCCAGAACCAAACAGCTGTTAAACAATGATTCCGTTATCTGACAATCAATTACTGCAGCCTCAGTTCTAACTTTGTTTTTATTTCTTATTTTTACAATTATATGGTCAATACAAGTTTTAGATAAGTTTGTGATCCTTGTAGGGACGTTGATTAGGGATTCTAATCCATTGGAAGCTAATGTAAGTTTATAATTATCCATAACACTGCTTTGCTCTAGATAATTTATATTAATGTCTCCTATAATTAGTAGGTTATTACATTTCTTTATATAATCTTTATTCATATAAGAGTTTAATTCAAATAAAAATGAATCAGTGGTTTTTTGCTGTAACCTATAAATTGCTAAAATTATGAAATCATAACCTAACATTTGAAATGATAGCTCTATTATATCAGCTGAGTTAAATTTCACATCTGATGCTTTAGTTTGATTGATATTTGTGTGGATATATACAGCTACACCACCAGCCCTATATTTATCATTAGCATTATAGAAAGAACAGTAGTTGGGGATGTTAAAAAAACTTGTTTCGTTACTATTTACCCAAATTTCTGTTAACACAATCACTTGAGGAGGTTTCTCAATTGCTGTCAATTCAGCTAAAAAGATGTCAAAATTTGATCTTAAACTTCTTATATTTTGGTGGATTACAACAAAACCAGCATTTTTATTAATGAAATCTATAGTTTCATATTGTGACATGTTAATCTAATAGTATTCAATAAATATACAAAAAGACAAACTAACCTAGTAACAGCTAATAAACTAACAACAACAATTATATTATTTTGAAAGAAAACAAAAAAAATTTAATCTATAACTTACAATTTTTCTAAGTCAGCTTGGCACTTTACAAGTATAACTGGTTCTCCATCAGATTTTCTAAGAAAAATCTTCCCACCTCTAACCCATAGCCACTTATAGTTCTTATCAGACCTAACCTTTCTAGCCATGGCAAATAGCCTCCTTCTCTCTGGTGTTAGAGACTCATTAACATAGACAGGAGAGTCTGTTGAAAGTCCTAGATGCCTGGTGGACAGCTTCTTACCTCTTCTTTTTTGACAACAAAGTCTCAGCATCAATTCTTCGTACAAACTTGACTATAATTCCCGGAGGATCAGTAGCATTAGGTCTTTTCCCCAGTAAATGACATGCATCAACCATTGATTCGGTTATTTCCATGCCCAGAGCCTGACCCACATTTTTCACACTATCGAATACCTCGTCATCACTAGATGGAACTCCTTGTATTTCAATACAGTTCCTCCGAGAATACTGCTCCATATCTTCTACTTTAGTTTCCAACAACTGCACTTTTTCTTTCAGCTTTTTATTTTCATTTTTAAGAGAATCTATTATTTCTAGGTACTCACGCATTTTGGCTGTGTTTTCTTTCAGGGCATCAGTGTTGTCATCAATCTTATTGTTCAGTAGTTCATATGATTCATTAAAATCCCTCATGGACACCTTATGATCACTTCTAAGTTCATCAATTGACTTCATGACATCCTCCAGTGACAGAGTTCCTTCATTAGCCTTAGATTCCAGCCTCAAACTGCTACGCCTATTTACACTGCAAGGCTCACACCTCCACACAACTTGCTCACTAGCCAGATAGTCAATATCAACCTTGCTCATCTTTACACAAGATCCATGAAAGGATTGATCACAGTCACAACAAGTAACCTTTAGCCTGTTACCTAGGCCCTTGTTACAAACACTACACGAAATCGACATTGTAGGTTATGTTTGGTTCACTGTTGTACAAAACAAATAGAATTTAGTTAAACAATTTCCGGAATTCTTAATGGTCCGGGAAAAACGATCAAATACAAAAAGTAAACAACTACATCATGGAGATAGCTGCCAGGATTGATGGAGTTTACATTATTAATCTTAATCATTTGGGACGACAACACTATACTGTCCATGGTCTGCACTTAAACATGCAAGGCACAACAAAATTGGCTCGCATTATTTTAAAAGCCCTTACTTGGTGGAACAGTCAAGAATTACATTTCAAGTATGAGAGAGTTCAACCTCCAGTAAAAATAATAGAAAAGAACATGACTGGAATAATTACTGAACATAAAGACTGTGAAAAAACTGCGTTTCCACACTGTATTTCTGGCGACTTTGAGAATGAGCGACAGATGACTGCTGGTGTTGCAGTGATTTTCAAACAACAATTTGGAAGACCACTTGCTTCAAACTGCATAACCAGTCACCTTGCTTATCAACAAGTCCCTGATGGAGCTGGAATCTATTCATTGATTACAAAGGATAAATACAAAAATAAACCTACTTTGACTGATTATGATAAAGCTTTTGAGGATTTTCTCAATTGATTTTAAGAGAAGAGGTTTTACAAGGCTTATATGTTCAGCTATGGGTTGCGTTCGTGATAAAATATCCATAGAACACTTTGTAACCAAAATAATGAAATTTCATCACCTTACTGGAGCTTCTGTGGACATCATATTGTACAACCAGTGGTCCTCCAGAGTATTATGGAATGGCGCTTAACACATGATGAATTTATCACTGATCTAAAATACAATATTTTGTCAAAGTATCCGCAAGCTACACCATCATCGTTTGTTGTTGATCACATGCAGCCTGAGACCTCTTCACTTCAACCACTGTCATCAACCATAACTACAAACCTAGGACCACAAGGAGACAAGGAGATGGCCCTACATCAGGATCATCTTGATTTCCAATCCAAACAACACTTGGAAGCAGTGTCTGGTGAAAGTGAGGTGAATCATGGGCAATATGGTGTCAGTGATTTTTGTTCATCTTTTTCAGGTTTAAACTAAACTTTTATGACAATGAAAACTGTTCTGCATATAGATATAATAGTTTGAATGTTATTGATCTGGCTCATAATAATGCACTATTAAGTTCAAATAACAGTAATCATTTTACACTATCAGGGATGAAAAACTACCATCATTTAAAATATACTGAAACCAATATCAAACTAAATTCCAAAAATAAACAAAATTTTGACAACATTCAACTTCAACCATTAAAAATATTACATCAAAATGTTCAACACTTATCATCACGTATTAATATATTAAAAATTAATTTAGAAGAAATCCAACCAGATGTAGTAGCAATATCTGAACATAAAATGACTGAAGCAGAAATCCTGTATCTAAATATTCCAAATTATAAAATATGTTCATTTTTTACAAGGTCTATCTCACTTGGTGGTGGTGTATTGATCTTAGTTAGAAGTAACATTAAAAGTAAAAAATTATTAATTCCTGAAGTCCAAGATCTTACAGCCGAAAAAGAATTTGAATGTTGCTTATCAGAAATTACTGTAAATACATTTTCATTTATTTTAGCATGTATTTATAGATCCCCACAGCAAGGGCTACTTGAATCTTTTCTAGGTAGACTTGATTTGTTATGTAATACATTAAATGATAAATTCAAGAATATTATCATAGCAGGAGATTTTAACATCAATGTGTTGAACAAAGACAATACATATAGGAACTTTGTTAGTATTTTAAATTCTTATAACTTAGTTTATAAAGTAAATTTTCCTACTAGAGTTACCTCCGAGTCAGAAACCAGCATAGATAACTTCCTCACTAATATTACAACTAAGAAATTAAAAACATCTGGCCTTATAACATGTATATCAGACCATGATGGGCAATTGTTTGAAATTTTTGGTGTACAAAATACTCTTCATTGTGTGAATAAAAGGTATTGTAGAAAGTTTTCAAAAACTAACACAGATTTATTTTTAAGGCTATTGGCTAGTGAAAATTGGTTAGAAGTTTACCAGGCTAGCGTAGAAACTAAGTATGATGTTTTTTACTCAATATTTGTTCATGTTTTTGAAATTAGCTTTCCTAAATTATTATCTGTTGAAAAAGAGAAAAACCTAAATAGTTGGATTTCAGATGATGTAAAGATTAAAAAGGAAAAAATTGCGCAATTGGAGAAAACATATAGGGTTTGGAAAACTAATGATTTAAAACAATTAATTAAGCAACTAAAAATTGAAAATAAAATTCAAATAAACAACGACAAAAAAAGGTTTTTTGACAGTAAAATTAAGAAATCTACAAATAAGTCGAAATCAACTTGGAAAATTATCAAATCTGAAATCAACAATGGCGCCAAGATCACTGATAACATACAATTAGTCCGGGATGGCACATCCATATCAGACCCAATTCTTGTTGGTAATATATTTAATGATTTTTTTATAAATGTTGTTGATAGATTTGTGCTTCCAAATATTCAGAAAGATTTTGTTAATCAATCGGGTCATGAAAAACCACCTCAAGCCTCAATTTTTTTTCAAATTTAAAGAGGTTGATGAAAGAATTTTAAAAAGCGATTGTAATGGCTTTTGAAAATAAATTCTCAACAGGAATTGATGATATACCAATCACTATCATTAAACAGTCTTTTCCGCTAATCTCCAAACCATTAACCCACATAATCAATTCATCATTAATATCTGGCTTTTTCCCATCCAAATTAAAAATTGCTAAAGTTGTTCCACTCTATAAAAAGGGGGATTTAAATAGTCCAACAAGTTACAGACCTATATCTTTATTACCTGTGTTTTCTAAAATTTTTGAAAAAGTAGTATATAATCAACTTTTGGATTACCTGGAAAGTAATCACATATTGGATGATCAACAACATGGTTTCCGACCACAAAAATCTACGATAACTGCAGGTGTTAATTTCATTGAATTAATAATAGATTTGGTTGACAGGAATGAAAAAGTCATTGGAATCTTCCTTGACTATTCCAAAGCATTTGACAGTGTGTCCCACGATGAATTACTTAAGGTACTTTACAATTTAAATATTAAGAGTAAGGAACATGAATGGTTCAAATCATATTTAAAAAACCGACAACAATGTATTCAAATTCAAAATAGTTTTAGTTATTTAAACAGCAAATATAAATATACACAAAATTTTTATTCAAATCTTCAAACTATAAAACATGGTGTCCCACAGGGATCTATACTTGGCCCTCTTCTATTTCTTTGCTATTTAAGGGGGTTGCCGGGTGTGATACAGGTGGATGGGTCAGTGTGTCTCTACGCTGATGATACAAACATCACAATTTCAGGTAAAAGTCAAGAAGAAATTGAGCTTAAATCATCTCTAAGTCTTACAACTGTAAAAGAATATTCAGACACTAAAAATCTCCTAATAAATATAAATAAATCGAATTTTATTTCATTCTGTACAAAACAAACTAGATCAAAATTAAAGCCAAATATTTATCTAGAAAATTCAAAACTGAATCAAGTAGAAAATTCAAAATTTCTTGGACTAATATTGGACCAACACTTAAGTTGGGATAAACATGTTGACCATGTAGTAAATAAAATGTCCTCTGGTCTATACGCTCTACGACAAATGTCAAGGGTATGTAATATTGAAACCTTGAAAACTATTTATTTTGCACTAATCAATTCACACATGTCTTATGGTATAACCATGTATGGAGCTACAACAACAAAAAATCTAGACCGAATTCTTCACCAACAAAAAAAAGCTATTAGAATAATGTTAAATTTGGAACGAAATGAATCTGTCAAACAGCATTTTTCTAAATTAAGAATCCTTACTGTATATGGTCTATATATTTTTCAAACTATAATGCTTGTGAAATCAAATGAAGATAGTATACCTAAATTAGGAGCAAATCATGATTATAACACTCGCCATAGAAATTATCCATCAATCCCAAAACATAACTTAGAACTTTTTAATAAAAAACCCACTGCTATAGGATCCAAATTCTTGTTATTTCTTCCAAAAACATTTCTAAAAATTTCACAAATTAGCATATTTAAAACAAAGTTAAAATCATTTTTAATTGAAAAATCAGTATACTCATTTAAAGAATATTTTGAGGTAACTTAGTTCATCCAACAATTTAGTAGTTGATATGACATATTGTAAATAGTAGCAGAATTGTAAAATCATTTCAATGACATTTTGAGGCAAACTGCTTTATTTAATGATTTATTTAACCAATAAATGGATATTGTAATGTAATGGTTGACGCTATTCTGTATTTATACTGTATGTGTACATTGTATGAGTCTTGAATAAAGTTGAATTGAATTGAATTGAATTGAATTGAATTGAATATTTAGATAACAAACAATTACTCTTAAATTCAACTAAATCAAATTTCATTTCGTCTTCCACTCAACAATCAAGAATAACACCCGAATTTGATATTAATTTAAATAATAATGATATATCCCAAGTTGAGCACACAAAATTTTTAGGACTCATAATTGACGAGAATCTGTCATGGAACAAACACACTGAGCACGTAATTTATAAAATGTCTTCTGGTATCTATGCACAACGACAGATGTCGCAGATTTGTAGTATACAGACATTGCGGACTATATATTTCTCACTAGTACATTCACACTTAGCCTATGGAATTAGTATATATGGTGCAACGACAAAGAAAAATGTAGACAACATTTTACGCCAACAAAAGAGAGCTCTTAGAGCAATGTTTAGACTAAAAAAAACAGAATCTGTCAAAAATTTGTTTTCAGAACACAAAATTTTTACTGTTTACAGTCTATACATATATGAGACAGTAATATATATAAAACAAAATGAGAGAAATGCAAAACCTACAAAAATTGTACATCATTATAATACTAGATTTAAAAGAAATGTCCCTCAGCACAAACTAGAATTTTTCAAAAAAAGAACTGATTTTATGGGCCATAAATTTTTACAAAACTACCAACAAAAATAATAGATGAACAAAATTTTATTAAAATGAAAAAAGAGTTAAAAATATATTTGATAAATCTGGCTCTGTACTCCTTTGATGAGTTTTGGGAGGGAAGGTAGATTGGGAATGCCTGGTATGTAATTTTAGTATTTCATGTATATAAGCTTCTGGATTGTTTATTTCTTATTACATTGTATAATTTTAATTTTAAATGACATATAGATTAATTAGTATATTGTAAAAAACTTATTGACACTATTCATGTACACGCTGTACTATGTACGAATAAAGAATTTTTGAATCTTGAATCTTAACAGACTATTTACACATGAAAGAATTAAATGGGCTATAAGATCGTTCAAGCCATTTAAATCTCCTGGTGCAGATGGAGTTTTCCCAGCCCTTCTTCAAGAGGGGCTGGACATACTACTAAATACTCTTTGCATTCTGTTTAGAAGCAGTTTTGCCTTAGGATACATACAAAAAAACTGGAGGACAGCAATGGTGGTGTTTGTACGGAAAAAAGACAGGGATCCGACTAATCCCAACTCGTACAGACCAATAAGCCTAACCTCCTTCATGGTGAAAAACTATGGAAAAAATAATAAACAGACACATAAGGGACGTAATATTACCAGATCACCCACTTAGTCCCACACAACACGCTTACCATAGAATTAATTATTATAATTATTAATTAAGTAAAATTTTCTAGGTTTCTATCCCTTCAGTGTATAGAGGCATACTACACATCATTCGTCTTATTTGCACAGTCAATGTTTAGGAAAGAATTATAGGCTGATTTAAAATGTACTTCTTTACCTAAAATAAAGCTGCTTGATAAGTTTCAGCACTCGCCATTCATTATAAAACAAAGACAAAATTAGAAAATAATTGCTATGTTTAGTGACCAGTGGTGCTGCCCTTACTAGGTATGGACGTATTATATCTTGGCCAGTACAACTGGTCAGACAAGCTGAGCTAACATTACAGCAAAAATTAATCCGCACTTCCGACAAAATGGTGGCGGCCAGTATAGCTGGCCATACGAGCTCCAAGGACAAATTATAAATACTGCCTTCGTGTGCATAGGGTTAATGTAAATATTGTGTTTCTTATGAATGGATTTAGTTAGTTAATTTATTTTATATCCTGAGATGCTTAGTTTCTGGTGAATTGTGGTGTAATAAATCATACAAATATGAAAAGCAGTTTATAATACAGCTGTATTTTTCAGACATAAATTTTATCAACAAAAAGATTATAGTATACATATAATTTACAATATTGTGCTATATAAAATATAAAGAACTACAACAAATCAACAGCTTTGTCTGACTCCAATTCAAAAGAGGAGCATTTAAAAGACAAAAGCACAACTTATTGATTTAATATTTACAATTACAAACTTTCAATAGGAAAAGATCTTAAATAAAATAATTAACATTAAATATAACAGTACTGCCACTGCTGATGAAATACAATTCAGTGAATGTGGGTAGTCAAACGAGTTTGTGCAATTAAATAAAACAAATATCATTACTTCATTCCTGGATGGAGTATCAGTTGAGATTTCTCAAAAACCAAATTGATTAAAATATAACTAAATTAACAAAAATAATGGAATATATATATCTTACTTCTAATTCTGTGCAAAGTGTTGATATATCTTCTCCACAATTTATATAAATTATTTTAGTCAACCATGATACAATACTTGTTTTACTCATAACAAAATATAAAATGAGAAAAACTTATGAAAAAATGTAGTTTAAAATTATTTAGGTTACTTGACTTACACCAGCTAAGTGAAATCATTCATTCATTATTCTAGGATTTCTTTAAAAATGTGTAACTAATTAATTACAAACCATAGTTAACAATATTTGGTAATATAATAATTACATAATTGATCATTTAACACATCTCAATCAAATTATTATTGCATTTTTTACTTTTATTTCCTTTCTTCATTTAGTCAAAACAGTTATTACAAAGTTATATTTAATTATTAATGATAAAACATCCAGGATTAAAGTGCTGTAAGATTTTTATTACAGTTTTAAAAACTTCAGAGGTTGTCTAAATCTAAGCACAACATTAAAATCAAATAAAATTTCCACGCATAGATTTAAATAACTCTTTATATATATGGCATCACAAGCTTAACACATTTGAATCATTACAGCACGATATAAGTTCGTACATTTTAAAAAACAAACAGATCTCTTCTACAAAAATAATTAAAACAAATTTGAACAATGTAATATCTATCCCAAATAAGTATTTTAACAATAACTACTTCTCTATGCAATTATGTTCTATACTTACTTTAAGGCTACACATTTACAATACATTTCATACAATTGCCATGAGTGAATACAAAAGCCTAACAAACCAAGAGTGTTGTGGGGAAATCATTCATAATATACACAATATCACTGATAGTCACAGATAACACAAAATTATACAAATACATAGTTAGAAATTAAAATACTTACAAACAATCATGCTTTGACTAGTTAATTTACAAAATAATTGTTCACGTCAGTAAGGACCCAGTATTTCAAATTACAATTTCCACTGATAAGATAAAACAGTGATAATAACAATAGTAGCATTTAATTTTTGTTCAATTTTTCAGATTAAAAATAATACTAAGAGCTTTTTCGAATGAGTGTGGTATTTGCGTTGGACACCACTAAGGCGTAATCCATGATCTATGTAACTCCTGCATTGTTGAATATTAAAAATAAAATAATTTACTGAACTAAACCGTTTTAGATTTTTAGACACTAAAATTATGATGCCAATATCATGATTCATTTAAATAATAAAACAATGTTCACTAAATCTGGATAACTGCAACTTCAGATTACACTGGTTCAGATGATAATGCCTGCAGCCACTGGTGACAGTTAATACACATTAGGCTCATACTTGCCTATATTGGACTTCAAATTCTGGCAATACTTGCCAAGGCTTTGTGCATTTTGAAAATTGAAATTATGACATTATTACGCAAAGCTATGTACTTTATCTTTTGTTTTACCAGCATGCACGATGTATGTTAAAATAAATAAGCTATTGCTACATAATGGGATTCAGTCAAATATTATTTTATGTTGACCTTTCATCAAATATGCACCTGTAAGGTTTATTTTCTATGTGCCACTAATCCTGAATGAAATATACCCAAATAAATACATCCCCACCAATAAACATGAAATTATAACCTCCCCCAGATCACAAACAATGTTGGACACAGCCTTAACTGGAAAAATAAAAAAAAGCAACAAAAAAATAACTGTTGCTATTATCAGAAGAAGCTTACAAACCGAATTCTGCGTATTTCACCTTGACAATTTTTGGACAGTAGTACTACAGAGCACAACACTAACACGATCAAGCAGGGTTTAACACTTGTCTTTACCACACAAATTTCTTGCACATTTTAAAAGCATTGTGGGTATAAAAATAATTGCAATAGATAACAAGAAATAACCTGCCTTTAATACGGTTGAAACTCACAAAGCCATCTGAATAAGGGCTTACAATACTAAAGTTAATACAGTATTGTCTATAGCACGCAATAATTGTTACACTGAAGATTATAAATACACATTTTCTGCTAAAATAAATCTTATTTTCAATACATAACACTTTTACATTATTTTACTCCAATACATTATTGAGTTTATCAATACAAATTTCAAGCAGTACATATGTAATTCCTCTTTCTACATTTCACATTATATAACTTCTTGCAAAGAAACAAATCTAAAACTACAGACAGTTTTTATTAAGAGTAAAAAGTGTTCAGGTCCATATGACTGCAACTCCTTCTTCAATGTTAAACAAACTTTACCAAAATATTATACACAAAACGGAAAACAAGACAAAACTGTAAACTAAATATAAATAATCTTCATGTTCAGTACCGTTAAACTGTTACAACTCAAGCTGAGTTGTAAAATATGTGTAAATATGTTAGTTCGGTCAAATGTATTG